>NC_141626.1:38681991-38981895 GCF_047967505.1 Dipteris shenzhenensis
CCCTCGGGTATATCTATCACATGTAGGGGTTCCTACAGTCATTTCCTCTTATCCTCAACTTTCGCAACAATGTCATCCTCTCTGTATTTGGCTTGCTTTGGTGCTTTGTCTTGGGCTCCCTAAAATGCCTTTAATGTTGCCACAACCTCCTCTTTAAAAGACTTGGGGGTGCATTGACGTGGCCTGGGTTCACAAAGGATTCTCACAAGCAAAGCAAATAAGACTGAACACAGTTTACTATGCACCATATTGCGGTGTTTGTCTTTATTTTTCACCTCCCATTAATTCTACAACAAAATAAATGTGCCCAATTTACTAGATTTCCCATCTTTTCTTAGTGCATTAAAGTGTAATTATCTTTTGAAATATAGTTGTATTTGTTCAACAGCAAGACCCTCTCCAAAAATCAGTAACACCACTCCTTTCATTGATTTGCTTGTGTTTCCTTTACCAAAAAGTATCCCTTGGAATGGGTACACACAAACGTTCACTGATCATCACCTTATCTCAATACCTACATGGGATTTAGAGGTAATTGGAAAATTTTGAAATGAAATCTGACATTACCGGTATATCCAGTGTCAACCTACCATCAATATCCTTTAGGAGTTGGAACTACTCTTTTACTTCCATGTTTAGAGCCCACGTCCACCAAGGAAGTTTTTAGAATGTATGCAACCTCATCGTACGACTCAGAGTGTGCTCTTTGTGACTGTATTGTGCTTAAACTCTTAAAAATGCATAGTGGTTTCAATGGCAAGTCTCTTACTGACCTTGCCAAGGACTCAACTATATGCTCATCATCGGGCTCTGTTGTCCACCTCTGCAATGACCATCGCTTTGCCTAGGAAATCCTTCTCTTCTTCATTTTGGAATTGAACTGGTTGCTACAATCTGTAGGCTATATGGACTACTATTGACTTACTCACCATCCACCCCTTCTTCTGCTACTGCTCAGAGCATTCCCTGCATGTTGGTTGGGCTGGTACAAGAAGGAATACTAATTTTCTAAGACCTTTACAGATAAGGCGGCAGTCCCAAGTACTAAATGGCTAGAGGATGACAAAGACATAAGGAGATGAGGTAAAGCGCATCCATCAAGCTGGGACCCATGCTTTACTTACTCTTAACACATAGGCTACAAAACTTAACACTCTTCGCCACACAAATAGGTTGAAAGGGACAAAAGTATGGGTAGGCTCGCTCGAACACTCGAACACAACCGAGTTAGAAGGCACATGAGTTGGCCACGGTTCAAGCAGCCAAACAGGATGGCAAATGGGCAATATACTATGAGGGTATCAAGGAGTTTAAATCAATACTAAAAGACCTTCAGTCTTAAACTGATATATAATCGTCTATTGTCTTAATTTTTTAGACTACTATGTAGGTGTTCTATAATAACTCAGAATTGGTTTGGGAGCTACCTTGGGGACTCCTTGAATGGATGTATTAGTTGGTTTTTTGCTCTCCCATAGACCTCTTGGCCTCTTGTGGACATAAATAGACTCTCTCTCTCTCTCTCTCTCTCTCTCTCTCTCTCTCTCTCTCACTCCGAGTGATATTGTAAGCCCATACAGCTTTAGTAACCTTTTGATCCCACTAGCTCCTGTACCTTGCGGCCATTTTTCCCATGGATTTATAAAGGAGGCCATTGGTCCCCACTCCGTTTGTCCCATGGATGCTGGATAATAGATGCTAGAAGTGTGATGATCAATACCCATACGATCCATGAGAAATTCCACTGCTTCATTTAAGAATGGACTCCCATGGTCAAACACTATTTCTCCCAAATATTGCACAGATACATTCAAATATGAAGTCTAAAGCTACCTTGCCATTTGTAGCAGGGAGGGCAATAGCTTCAGCCCACTTAGTGACATACTGAATGGCCACCAAAAGATACTTCTTTTTGCGGGCTATCATGGGTAGGGGCCTGACACTATGCAAACTTCTTCCCCTCTTCTAGGCGAAATCTATGAGGGGTGGATCGTTGATGAAGGTGGAGTCTTGAGGGAGCATCCTGCTCAGGCGAAATTAACCTAGGTGGAGGGTAGTTTTCATGACAGTTTGACCCCCTATTAGTGTTTTGCTCATAACTTTCTGCTCGTATGTCAACGGTTGGGACACCTTCGGATTGGGACCGCATGCCGATGAAACCAGTGCTTCCTTTGGGCCCTTTCTAGAAGTGGGGATTGGACTTCATGGGTCCCGTCAAGCCTGCGGCTGGAAGGACCCAAAATTGCTACAAATTATTGCACCAAGTGGGTGGAAGCCTGGGCATTGCGGGACAACACTACACGCTCCACAGCCAAGTGTTTATACAAGGATGTGTTCTATTAGTTGGGCTATCCAATTGAGCTGGTGAGCAACAGAGGGAAACATTTTGTGGCACAAGTGGTGAAGGTAATGACAACCTTCTACATGGTCATTCAAGTAGTTGGAAGAAGAGAGAATGGAGAGCTATTACTTGACCCAGATAGTTCAAGTGTGAAGGAAGAGACAAGTAGACCTGACGTCGAAGAAGAAATTCTTTACGAAGGGACAACTGTAAAGAATAAGGGAGAGAGATAGGAGACTCAAGTTCAGCTTTCTTCACAACACACAAAAGAGAGAGGACACAAGGTTGGAGGGTGAAGCCTTTCTTCACTTTTGCACACAACAACAATACAATAGAAGAGGGAAATACCCTATATGTCAAACCCTAGAATACGTTGTTCATATGTGAACCCAAACCAAAAACATACGTGGTAGTCTAACTACACCACGAGTACAACTAACATAGGCGGTGACATAAATGATAGTCATCCAGGAGATATATCGGGGGTAGAGCTTGATATCTCAACACTCCCCCTCAAGCTCAAATCCATCTCACGTACACCAAGCAAGCTCCTAAATCTGCGAAGCTTCTCGGTACCCAATGCCTTCATAAAAATATCAGCCACCTGCTCCTCAGTGCTGACATAGACAAGATCAATCTCACCAGCTAGAACCTTCTCTCTCACAAAGTGATAATGCACCTCAATGTGCTTCGTTCTAGCATGATAAACTGGGTTATTAGCAAGCATGATGCTGCTAATGTTGTCACAATGAATGACAACTGTTGCATGAATTGACTGTCCCATATCTGCAAGTAGCTTCCGTAACCAAGCTTCCTCACATGCAGCCATTGCTGCACCCCTATACTCAGCCTCTGTGCTCGACAAGGCAACTGTTGGCTGCTTCTTGCTGCTCCAACTGATGGCACCACTCCCAAGGGAAAACATAAAACCGCTAGTAGATCTCCTGTCTGAGACACTACCAGCCCAGTCAGCATCTGTGTATCCATGTACCTGTAATGCACACCCAGCTTCATAAAACAGTCCATAATGCAATGTGGACTTCACATACCGCAGTATGCGCCTAGCCGCATCCAAATGTGGCTTCCTCGGTGCCTGCATAAACTGACTCACCAGCCCCACAGCATAGCTCAAATCTGGTCTGGTTATAGTCATGTAAATCAAGCTACCTACTATGCACCTGTACATAGTAATATCTTCAAGAAGCTCACCTGTCTTTGCATTGAGCTTCACATTCTGCTCCAATGGAACAGAGATAGGCTTACAGCCTGTCATCCCATATTTGGACAGCATGTCCAAACCGTATTGCCTTTGCAACAGCCATATCCCACTCGGGGATCTAATAACCTCAATGCCCAAGAAGTAACGCAGTTCTCCCAAATCCTTCATCTCAAATTTCTGCTTCAACAGCAGCTTCACTTCATTAATGTCTGCATCACTATCACCTGTAATAATCAAGTCATCAACATAGATGACCACAAGCACAATCCCTCTGTTTGTTCTTTTCACATAAAGTGAAAAATCTGAATTGGAAATCTGAAATCCAATAGTGACAAGATATTGCCCTATCTTGTCTGACCATGCCCTCGGCGCCTGTTTTAAGCCATACAAGGCTTTGCGCAACCTGCATACAAAATCGGGGTGTGAATTATCCTCATAACCTTCTGGCTGCATCATATAAACCTCTTCCTGCAAATCACCATGCAAGAAGGCATTTTTCACATCCATTTGATGCAAAGACCATCCCTTTGCAGCAGCCATAGCAATTACTGCTCTCACGGTTGCCATCCTTGCAACTGGGCTGAAAGTTTCCTCATAGTCAATTCCATATGTCTGCGCAAAACCTTTGGCAACCAATCTTGCCTTGTACCTGCTAACAGACCCATCAGCATTGTGCTTTACTTTGTAAACCCACTTGCAGCCAATAGCCTTCTTATCATGAGGCAAAGGCATCAAATCCCAAGTGTGGTTTGCATCCAAGGCAGCCATCTCTTCATCCATAGCTGCTTCCCAATTTTTATGCCCTGCTGCATCCTCAAAACATGTGGGCTCTGGCTCCTCTAGAACCTTGACCATATAAGCATAGTGATGTGCTGTATACCCATCATATCTCAGCCTGTCAACTGGATACTTAATACGAGTGGACCTCCGTACAACTGGATCAGTTGCAGGAGTCTTTAAATCATGCCTGATTTTCCTTGCACCAGGTGTAACAACAGAAGGAATCCCAAGTTCCTCATCAAGGCTCATTTCAGAGCCGCTTGACTCTCCATCAACATGAGAGCTACCAGCAGACACATCAAACACTGGAGGAAGGTCTACTTTTTCTTTTCCCTTATTTGATACCTGCACAACACTATCAGGGTTGCCATGTGACGATTCACTAGATCTCAATCTCCCTGTCCATGCATTAGATCCACTAGTAGAGGACTCTCTGGGTCCACTCAAGGCTTGAGATTGCTGCTCTGCATTTATTGCAGCATTCCCATTTCCTGCATCTGCATCTCCTACCATAACAGTTGGTGCATACCAGCTGCTCATTTCATCAAAAACAACATCTCTGCTCACTTGCATTTTGCGGGTGGAAGGGTTATAACAGCGATACCCTTTCTGGTGCAGAGCATATCCAATAAAGATGCATTTTTCTGCCTTTGGATCCAGCTTTGTTCTCTTCTCATCAGGAACATGAACATAAGCTATGCAACCAAATACCTTCAAGTGAGAAATATCTGGTTTTTGGCCTGTATACATTTCTTCAGGCGTCATGCCATGGACAGCTGTAGTGGGGGTTCTGTTCATAATATAAACAGCAGTACTGCTTCAGCCCAAAAAAAATCAGGCATGTTTTTCTCATTTAGGATCGCCCGTCCTACTTCTGCAATATGCCTGTTCTTCCTTTCTGCAACCCCATTCTGCTGAGGGGTAGACCTGCATGAGTACTTCCTTTGAATTCCCTGTTCTTTTAGATATTCACAAAATTCTTCTGAAAAGTACTCTCCCCCTCCATCAGATCTTAGCACTTTAATATGCACACCTTTCTCTTTTTCAACCATGGCCTTAAAAGCCTTGAAATGGCTGAACACTTCACTTTTGTGCTTCATAAAATAAATCCACACCTTCCTAGTGTAGTCATCAATAAACGTCACATAATAATGGCATCCACCAACAGAAGCAGCTTTGGTTGTCCAAACATCTGAATGGATCACTTCCAAAGGTCTTCTGCTCACCTTAGCATTTTTGGGAAATGCATGTCTGGCCTGCTTACCCATTTGGCATGCTTCACATACCTTTTGCATTCCCTCAACTCTGAATTTAGGCAAACCTGCAACAATGTTTTTCGTTTGCATAGATTTCAGCCTTTGTATATTCACGTGCCCAATGCGCTTGTGCCATATCTCAATATCTGCAATGACACCTCTCCCATGCGCAAACATAGCAGCTTTCACCTCAGGCATATCAACATCCAAGGTGAACATTCTGCCATTTTTGTTGCCTTTCGCAACCAAGCGGCACTTATTTTTCAAGTCCTCAACAAAGCATCCATCAGGATTAAATCTAACCTGCAGACCTTGCTCAACCATCTGGCCAACTGAAACCAGGTTCTTAGTGATTTTTGGAACATGAAGTACATCTGCCAAGTACTTCATTTTGCCATCCTGCATAGCCAATGGCACTTTACCAACCTGCGTAATTGGGTGCGCAGTATCATCACCTGTTTCAACATAACCTGGCTTATCCAAATTTCTAACATCATGAAACCACTCACCATGACTGGTCATGTGGTTAGAGGCACCTGAATCAACATACCAAACATCATTGCAAGCTGCAGCATCTCCTGACATGGAGTTAACCATATGCTGCATCACAAAAAGGTGCTCATTTCTGTCGTCACCATGCCCACTTGATGATGCATAGTTGCTTTGCTGCAACTTCCCACTTTTGATGTCATTCTGCTTTTTATAGCATGTATTCTCCTTGTGTCCAGGCTTTCCACAATAATAGCATTCTGTGCTGCTATTTACTTGCTGGTTCCTTTGCCATGAACCACGGCCTCTTTGGCTCCCCCTGCCTCTAGAACTACCACGTCCTCCTCCATAGGACTGGTTTTCCTGTTGTTGCTGTTGGTTCTGATTTCCTGCACGGCCACCAAAACGGCCTCTTCCTCTACCTTTGCCTCTACCTGTATTCGAGTAGAAAGCAGTCTCTTGAGAAGTTGAGGTGGTTGAACCACCATTCCTTTGCTCTTCACTCAGCAAGAGAGCAATAAGTTCCTGAAAATCAGGAAATGTTTCACGGACTCCAATGGATGTCCGAAACTGTGCATAATCTTTCCCAAGACCATTCAAGGTCATGGACACTAAGTCCTCATCATCAACAGGTGCTCCAATGGAGGCAAGAGAATCTGCAAGGCCTTTCACCTTCAAGGAATACTCATTTATATTCAGATTTTTCCTTTGCACATTGTGCAACTCCTGCTTTAGCTGCATCTTTCGTGCTTTGGTATTTGTGCTATACAGCTTCACCAATGTATCCCATGCCTCCTTAGGCGTCTCTAGATCCTGTATATGCACAATCATAGAATCTGAAATGCTAACAGACAGCCAATACAGGCATTTTCTGGCTTTTTCATGCCATTCTTTAAAGGCCTTCAATTCAGCAGGAGTGGGAGCAGCACCCAAAACTGGTTCTGCAGTTTCACCACTGATGTACTCCCAAACTCCCTTTCCCATAAGGAAGTTTGTCATCCTGAACTTCCATGCTTGGAAGTTGTTCTTGTCAAGCTTCTCACTGACAATGGTAGACAGATTCTCAGACATTTTACAAATCACGAATTGTAACAGCAACCTGTAAACACAGCAAATGTCTCACAAGGGCAAATAGCAAAACTTCTGCAAAAAGCCTCACAGGGGCAGATCTGCAACACTAACGAAAGTGGTATTTCACCACACAGTCACTTCCTAGTGACGATTTTGCATCAACAGGCAACAAGCATGAATCTGCAACTCCCAATATCTCTGCACACAGGCATACGATGCAATTTTTGTGGCACCTTTCCACCGACTAGCTGCGCAATGGTCGCACAGCGAAAAACAGGGCCTTTTTCTGAGTGCCTGCGAAGAACTTCCGCCTTCAAAACGGGCCCCGAAATGGCCTCAAATCAAAAAAATAAAGTCACCAAGGGCTTCGCCTTCTCCCGCAGCATATACTGCGCTCTCGCCACACCGCGAAGGGCCTCTCAATCTAAAACAGTGCACTCCTGCACTTCTGGCTGTGCTACCTGCAGAGATTTGCTCCCAAACTCGAAATAGGAAAGCAACACTGGTCCTCTTACCAGGACACCACAAACTTGGCTTGCTTTCTTGAGCTCCTTACCACGAACAAGGCTCTGATACCATGTAAAGAATAAGGGAGAGAGATAGGAGACTCAAGTTCAGCTTTCTTCACAACACACAAAAGAGAGAGGACACAAGGTTGGAGGGTGAAGCCTTTCTTCACTTTTGCACACAACAACAATACAATAGAAGAGGGAAATACCCTATATGTCAAACCCTAGAATACGTGGTTCATATGTGAACCCAAACCAAAAACATACGTGGTAGTCTAACTACACCACGAGTACAACTAACATAGGCGGTGACATAAATGATAGTCATCCAGGAGATATATCGGGGGTAGAGCTTGATATCTCAACAACAACTAGTCTTGCTCTTTAACAGTCACATGGGCCGCACGTCGAGGAAGCTCAATATGTGGTGGTCGTGTCCCTTTTAGATCTTTGAGTATTGCAGATTGACATGTTTCTATTTGACGGATCTACGGGGGCGCGTGTTACCATTACTAGTGAACAGATTTTGATTGCAGAGATATCATCATGAAGGCAGTATTAAATGCCCATTTCTAGTCATGCACAAAGTACTCATTCCATGGTTTGGGATAAGGCACACGGTATCCAACTATGGAATCGTGGACTCCTTGTGGTGTTGAGCATGTACCTATTGCTAGGATCTTGAGTTCAACAGTAGCCGCCATGCATTTACCCACCACTATGCATGATCATCATCTCAATTCAGCTATACTCCTTATGCATGACTAGTTTCTCACACTTTTGCTTTCCTATTTTCTCCCTCACACTCTCAGTTTCCTATTCTTACCTTTCACACCTTGAAATCCTCAACATTCCTTTCACCTCCAACACTTCCTTTCTACCTTTCCTTCTTCTCCGAGACTCATGGGCATCGTGTTGGTACAGACCAACATTGTGACACCTCTTCAATATCACAAAACGAAGAGATAATCGATTGATAGTTGTGCCTACTGAGGCTAAGGACATTTTCGAGCATCAATTGGGCTTGCTGATTGTTGTGCACCCTAAGACAATGCAACAATGTAGGCAGTTGAAGCAAGTTGATCATGTGGACACGCTGGATGGGCCGTTGATCTTGATAGTGGAGTTCATTTATGATCGGCTCTGCTTGCCTATGGATGGAGAAACCCAGGACTTCTCGATAGCTGATGTGACAGATTTTGGGCCAATGGTACGAGGAGAGTATAAACTGAGCAACCATGCAAACATGCATCTCAGGAAAGGCTACCGATGGGTACTGGAGTCAGTCTTCCTTCAAGCCAAGGCATATACAATTTCAACTCGTACCTGTGGGATATTGTTGTTGGTAGAGACGCAACCAATGACGTTAGTGGTAGTGTTCAAGGAGCAGCTCCGAGTAGAGGCAGCAAGGGTGGTGAGATCACGGCAAGGGGCAAAACAATATGACAAAGGTGGGCCAAGTGCTCAACCTTCTCTTCTCAATTACTGGCAACACCAAAGTATCCTTGTACCTCAATGGCATTGTCATCAGGTCGCTAGCCGGATGGCCCAAGAATCTATCGGATTGAGTGACAGAGGAAAAGAAAACACAATCAGCAGGGTGGCAGCTCATCGCAAGCTCGCACATAGGCAACACTGACCTCAGTAGCTCCAGTGCCCCCCTTGCCTCCACCGGTCTCCTCCCAGTTGGTGTTAGAAGCAGTGTCGACGGCACCTGTGCCTCCATTGATCTCTTCTTAGCCGACTTTCAAAGGAGTCACAACACAACATCAGTCATCTGCAGTAGTGATGGCACCAGCGAGTGATGCGGATACCCACAGCCCAATTTGGTAGCCACAACCAGCGTGGTGGGGACAACAGCATTGAATGAGGTCACCAACCCCCTTCCGGTAACAAGTTTGCTCAATACGGTGGCAGGGATTTCCAACATCGACGAATAAGTGAGATAGGCAATGCAGTCGGGGTGGTCATCCCTCCATCAGCGAGCTAGAGCAAATCTTGAGCATTTCAGTGCTGGAAACCAATGTGGCCCTTATGCTAGCATTGAGAGTCGCTCTACGGAGGTACAACGAGGACTTACAGAGCCTATCTCTACACACATAGGTCCAAAATGGGGAGGAGCCTCCTGACTAGGTCCGCCTACTACATGAAGAGAGGCTCCATAGCAACTTTGTGGAGTTGTACAGGAGATGGACGTCGGACACACTGGCACATTTCTTGGCAATAGTTCCAGGACAATGTTCGTCTCAACATGGAGCAATTGTATGCAAAGTGGATTCACGCAGTCCACCATGAGTGCCATGTGTTAAGGCATTAACAGCATGTGAGGTTAGCATAGATCCCAAGGGGCGCAAGTGGCCACAACCCTTCAATCAGTGGTTGCAATCACATGTGTTGTATATCCACAGGAGCAAGTGTCTCTTGATCATTATGCATATTCACATATTCGGATAAATTGTGTTTTCATTCTTTTTTGCATACTCTATGTCGTGTCTGTGAGTATGCACATTATCTTCTTTCCA
Source organism: Dipteris shenzhenensis (assembly GCF_047967505.1). Classification (NCBI taxonomy): domain Eukaryota; kingdom Viridiplantae; phylum Streptophyta; class Polypodiopsida; order Gleicheniales; family Dipteridaceae; genus Dipteris; species Dipteris shenzhenensis. The sequence continues at coordinate 38,692,179 of NC_141626.1, forward strand.
TAGCGCCTGTGGATTAGGATGTTATAAAAGGAATGAGGCCCTTGAACAAGAGCTCTCAATGGAAACACTGGGCCGATACAAATTTCCTCCAGTTGAGGCCATGGGGATGCTATCTGATTCAACTGGTGTCGTGGCAATTGACAGCTCAGCAGGCCGAAGGAGCACAATGGGAGCTGCTCTACAAAGGTACAATGAGGACTTGCGGATGCAAAATGTAGCCCAGCAACAGCAAGCCCAGGCCTAATAGAATGAAGCCTATCTCCATACATGCAGGTCCAAAATGTGGAGGAGCCTGTAGACCAGGTCCACACACTACATGAAGAGAGGCTCCGTAGCACCTTTGTGGAGTTGCACAGGAGACAGATGTCAGACACACTGGCACATTTTCTGGCAACAGCTCTAGGACAATGTTCGTCAACATGGAGAAATTGTACGTGGAGTGGATTCACGCTGTCCACTATGAGTGCCATGTGTTAAGGCATTAACAGCCTTCAAGGTTAGCACAAATCACAAGGGGCACAAGTGGCCACAACCCTTCAATCAGTGGTTGCAACCGCATACGTTGTATATCCATGGGACGAAGTGTCTCTTGATCATTATGTATATTCATAGATTCAGATAAATTGTGTTCTCATTCTTTTTTGCATACTCTGTGTCATGTGTGTGAGACCTTGGCATATCTCGAGTGGAGCTCGATATCTCAACACATCTAACCCTTTCCTTTATGGCACTCTATTTGGGTTAGTGCCATGCACATATGATCACATGATGTTGAGCATGGTTTCTCAACACCTTCCCTCAAGATAAACATCATGATTTAGGCCTTCCCTCAAGATGATGATTCTTGGGAATCAAAAACGGACTGAGCATTACATTCAATCACACCCCTTTAATGGGAAAGCCCTTCCTCTTGGTCAAACCAAGAGCTTGTCGGTGCTTCTCACAAAGCTCTTTAACGAGTGGTTTGGTAAAGATGTCTGCAACATTTTCTTTGCTATCACAATGTTGTAGTGTGATGTCACCAAGTAACACTCTTCCTCTGATGAAGTTCTCTCTAACATCAATGTGCTTGGTCCTGGAGTGATATACTAGATTCTTGGCCAATGCTTGAGCCGATTGATTATCACAATGGTGCTTCTCAAAAAGCTCTTTACGGAGTGGTTTGGTAAAGATGTCTGCAACATTTGCTTTGCTATCACAATGTTGCAGTGTGATGCTGCCACCAAGTAACACTCTTTATCTGATGAAGTGCTCTCTAACATCAATGTACTTGGTCTCAGAGTGATATACTAGATTCTTGGCCAATGCTTGAACCGATTGATTATCATAGTACATTATTATTGGCTTTGATTCATCAAAGTAATTTGTTTTTGACAATAGTCTTTTGAGCCATATAGCCTCACATGCACCTGTAGTGAGTGCTCTATATTCTGTTTCAATTGAATACAAAGAAACAGTTGGTTGTTTGTTTGACAACCATGATATAGCACCTTGACCAAGGAAAAACGCATAACCCTATGTGGATCTCTTGGTCTCATAATCTTTGGCATAATCACTGTCACAGTATCCCCATGCAACCTTGGATGACTTTCTCTATATTCTATCCTGAACTGTCTTATACCTCTGATGTATCTCAAGACTCTTTTGGCTGCATTCCGGTGAGATTGTTTTGGATTTGACATAAATAGTCCAAGTGAGCTTACTGCATAACAAATATATGGCTGTGTCATAGTCACATATATAAGAGATCTGATGAGCTACCAATAGTACTTGTCATTGACAGTAGGCTTTTCTGAATCTTTTGTAAGTTTCAAACTCTGTTCTCGTGGGAGTGGCTACAATCTTGCAATCTACCATATGAAACTTCTCCATGAGACTGTGAACATATTTGATTTGACTCATGAAGGTGCTGTCTGAATCCCTCAGAAACTCAATACCAAGACAATAGTGTAGAATTTCAAGATCTTTCATGTTGAACTCTATAGATAAGTCTTGTTTCAACCTTTTGATGAAGCTATCATTGCTTCTGATCACAATCAGATCATCTACATAAAAAAGTGCAATAGTGATGTCTCCCCCTTGAACTTTGTAGTAGAGAGTATGATCTGGATTGGATCTTATCCCAGAGTAGCAAAGTTATCGATTCTGTTGTGCTAACTTTTGGTGCTTGCTTTAAGCCATGGAGACTTTTCTTGAGATGGCAAACCTGATTCTTCAGCATAACCTATTGGTCGTTGCATGTAGAATTCCTTAGGTAACCATTGAGAAAAGCATTCTTGACATTGAGTTGGTACACATTCCATCTCCTAAGTGTCACTAGTGATATCAAGAACCATATGGAATTCATCTTTGCTACTCGAGCATAAGTCTCATCATAACCTTGACCATATTGCTATGCAATTCATTTTGCAACTAGTCTCTGGCTTTGTATCTTTCAATTCTTCCATCTGGATTGTACTTCACTTTGTATACCCATTTGTTTGTTATGGCCTTCTTTTCTGGTGGAAGGTCACATAATTCCCAATTAGTATTCTTGTACAAAGCTTCCATTTCTTCATTCATAGCAGTTTGCCATTCTAGCTTGACGGATGTTCTATTCTAGTGTGTACTACCACATGAGCAAAAGGTAGTGCTCACCGAGGTGCATTGTAGAGTGGCAGCAGGTGGTCGTTTTGGAGGAGCAATTATGGCCAAGAAGGTGTTGCAAGCAAGGCTGTAGTGGTCGTTGACACTACAAAAGGATGGCCACCAATTCACGCTGCGGTGCGATTTATGTCCGATTGTAATGAAATTTATATCAACGCGAAGCCCTCTTCAAGGCGCATGTTGCTATATAATCAAATCTTTAATCAGATACTGTTGCAAAAAGTTATGAGTCTCTATGTCTGACTGTCTGTTTTCATGATAGTTTTTACCCCCGTCTAGTAAACTGTCCATAACTTTTTGGCCGCTGCTCTGTTTCTTACGAAACATATATCAGCGCGAAGCCCATCTCAAGGCGCATCTCTTTGTGTGCTTGATTTCTTGATATCATGTCTCTACTGAAAGTTATAGGCCTCTGTGTCTAATGATAGTTTGTAGAGTGTTTTGAGCTAAGTGTAAAGGTGTCTATGAAGGAGGTGCAATGTTTCCTCGGAATCTACCCATCCGACCTAATCAGCCCCTTCAAACTCCTCGATATATATCAGTTCATGTCATGTTGAGCCTCAAGATCTTCTTTCAACAACGTATCGCTCTTCTCTTTGGTGCATATCGGCTCACTGAGATTATGGCCTCTGCTGATCCTTTCCTTCTCCCTATGCTTGACTACAACATCACTTGGGATGTTACCATCTTCATTCTCATCTAAGGGAGGAAAGTATGGTGTGGTATCTTGGCATAAAAGCTTCTTTCTAATGTCTCATTCTCAATGATAAGTATCTTTGGCAGTTAGTTCGAATGCTGCAGGAACTGAAGAGGTGCGTGAAGTTTATTACCCCCAACTTCATGTCACATCTTTTGGTGGAGACGCCGGGTACGTTTGGTATTGGATTCATCCCACCTTACTAAACGATCTCGGGTGTACCTGATTGCATGTTATGCCTAGTATAGGCATGTGTTTTCTGATGTGATAAAGAAGATGCCTGGAAGAACTCCGTTAGAAGAGATTGCAGCCCGTTTAAGAGAACTTGAAGATTGTGAAGGTGATGCTCAAGCTATTCGCACAGTCACCATGATCATATCCTTTATGTTTGCATTGTTGAATATGTTGGTGAATCGACAACGCCGGCAGCAGGCACAATGATAGATTGGGGATTGTTCCATGCACTGGCAGCTTGGTGTGAAGAAGAGTTGAGTCTTTGGGTGGTTTTTGACTATAACAATGGAGTGGTGATTCTCAATGCTTTCAACTTCTTTTGCTATGCAAATGATGAAGATTACAATATCTTGAAGCTTTTATGTGCACTTCCTATTGTGAGAAGGGTGATTCTAGAATGCATGTATACACAATGTTTTCATGGTGCTGGTTGGTCACTTATTTTTGAAGATTTTGTTGAGGATCACATTGTGGAGGGTTTTCAACAAGTGGCTATGCATAATAAATTGGTCTTGGTATACTAAGGCTCTGTGGGATCTTGTTCGGATCTTGTTTGGGATATTATTTGGATCTTGGTGTTTCCTTTTTGTGTTTCATCATGGTGAAGATTCCAGTGTTTCGAGGGACCCAAGGGGAAGACCCGGAGTCTTATCTTCGGGATTTTGTTCAAGGATGCCGGCTTTCTGGATGGTCCATGAAGGATCGGGCGGACATTTTGCCTGATTTTCTTGAAGGTGTAGCCTTGAGTTGGCATGAGACCTTGCCGGACTCTACCAAGGAGGACTGGAACCAAGTGGTGGCAGCAATGAAGCATAGATTTGGGGCAGTGGAGTCGCCAAATGCTTTGATGTTGCAGTTGGACCGGTTCTGTCAAGGAGAGGGTGAGTTGGTCTCTGCATTGGCAATCAGATATGAAACTTTATGGACAAAGTATGAAAGGGCAGCTTTGCGAGCTGTGGCATCTGCATCATCGGCCCCTCAAAGTCTCTCAGGGATGGAGCACTTAAAGATGAGCAAATTTGTTATGGCTTTGGAGCCTCGTCTTCGCTCAAAGGTAATGAGTAAAGATCCAACAACATACGTGGAGGCGCTTCGCATTGCAACCAAGAAAGAAGCTTCTCTAAAGATCGAATCCTCTTTTGTGTCTTCAACAGCTTCAACTTCTAAGGTGGAGGTAATGGGCACTCCTCAGGTACCAAAATCCTATGAGTTAGATCATAATATCTCCCAATTGATGGCAGAGTTTGCTGATTTGAAATTGCATTTGGTTAATGCACGACAACCTAGAGCACCAAAGAGTGAAGATAGGCCTCGAGATAGGAGTGGGGTCACTTGCTATAAATGTAATGAAAAAGGTCACTATCGCCCCGAGTGTCCTAGATTGAGAAAGAAAGAAGAAAAACAAGTATCCTTGTTAGAAGCTTCTTCAGGGGATGAGGAAAGAGAGGTAATGATGGCTAAACGGGGGCGTGGTAAACCAAAAGAAGAAGAAGAAAGCAAGGAAGAAGTAGATGATGAACATCAGGAAGAGGAACACCGTAGTAAGAAAAAGAAGGCATCTAGAAGGAGAATTAGCCAATCAGACTTTCCTTTAGGACAAGGAATTCAAAGCTATGACTTGTTGTCCGACCTTAAAGAAAAGGAAGCTCATATCACCTTTGATCAATTACTTGCTTTGTCTCCAAAACTACGGAAGGAATGGGGAAAACTAGCAAGCACAAGGGTGTCAAAGAAGAAAAAGAAGAAAAGTGCCAATCCTATTGTTCAAAAGGTAGATATAGATGTTGGTGATGATGTACCTGTGGTTGATGTGATCATTGATGGTCAAGTGATTTCTAATGTGTACATTGATGGAGGTGCATTGATTAATGTCATGAGTGAGAAGACCATGATTGATGCTGATTTAAAATACTCTAGTACTACCTCTCCTTATCGCATCAAATTGGCTGACAACACTAGGGTTAAGACCTTGGGAGTTGTGAAGAATCTAGAAGTGGATGTATGTGGAATTTCTGTGCCGACTACTTTTCAGGTGATCCCTACCAAGCTAGATGCACGTGCCTATCCATTGATTTTGGGAAGGCCTTGGCTACGCAAGGTGAAGGCTGTTCAAAAGTGGGATACTGGAGAATTGATTTTGCAGGGAAATGATAAGAAGGTGCGCTACAACATCAGAAGCCGCAAAAAGGAAATTGTCAAGGAGGAGTCTTCAACATCAGAGAGTTCAAGCTCTGACTTAACCGATGAAGAAGAAGAGACAGGGTGTAGCTCCGAGGAGTCCAACTCAGAGGGTGAGGTGGAAGGAGTGGCCTTTGGTCTTTGTCTTGGTGCTGATCGGAATGGAAGGAACAAGGTGGTGGTGCAATAAGATCCTGTAGAGACACTTCATGTGGAGGATGTGGAGCACATTAAACGAGGCCAACGCAATGAAGAGCTTCTTGGTGATTCTCTATCAGGTAGTGAGAAGCTCCAATACTTGGATATGCTAGATGATTTTCCATGTCTCTTTGCAACAAGCTATTCACAGGTTCGACCAGTCTCTCTTGTGGAGCACAAGATTGAGTTGAAGCCAGAAAGCAAGCCAGTCGTGCAACGCTTAAGGCGATTGGGGGTGATCCAAGCTGAGGCACTAAAGAAAGAGGTAACACAACTACTTGAGGCCGGATTCTCATCTTTCATGTTGATGATTCAGAATGGATATCTCCTGTAGTTGTCACACCAAAGAAAGGAAATAAGTGGCGAGTTTGTGTGGACTTTCGTCCTTTGAATGCATGCACTAAGAGGGATCATTTTCCTTTGCCATTCCAAGATGAAATACTAGACCAAGTAGCAGGGCATGAGATGTATTCTGTATGTGATGGGTATTCTGGGTACTTTCAAATTCGTATTCGGGAGGAAGATCAAAAGAAAACATCATTTATCACACCTTGGGGAGTTTTTGCTTACAGAGTGATGCCTTTTGGGTTGACCAATGCACCAGCTACATTTCAAAGGTTCATGAGTCAAGTCCTAGAGCCTTACTTGGGAAAGTTCATACGGGTGTTTTTGGATGATTTTTGCATTTATTCTCGGCGCATAGATCACATGGAGAAGTTAAAGATGGCCTTAGCTAGGATTGATGAAGCAAAAGGGTGTCTAAATCCTAGCAAGTGTCATTTGGCTCAAACAAAAGTAGTCTTATTGGGGCATATTGTGTCTGAAGAAGGCCTGCAAATGGATCCTGACAAGGTTCAAGCAATCATGGCATTGCCAAGTCCTGAGAGTGTCACTGGTGTTCGCAGAATTCTAGGAAAGAGCAAGTATTATCAACGCTTTTGTGATGATTTCACAGAGATAGTGCATCCCATGAACTTGTTGACAAGAAAAGGAGTTTCTTTCCAATGGGGTATGGAGCAACAAGAGTCTTTCCAGCAACTTAAGGAGGCCATGAGTAGGGCCCAATATTGAAGCCCCCTGATTGGGTCTCAAGACTTTTATGTAAATCCAAGTGTATCTTTGCATTCAGTTGGTGCTGTATTGCTACAAAAAGGAGAGGCAGGTAGAATGCAACCCATCTATTATGCCAGCCGACAGCTTACAGATGTGGAAACAAGGTATGAAGAAATGGAGCAGCAAGCTCTCTCTTTGGTGTTTTCCGTCAGAAAGTTTCGCTCCTATTTATTACCTCGACCATTTTTCTTCCTTACCTCTCAGTCTGTATTAGCATATCTAGTTCGCAAGCCTAATCCTGGGGGGAGATTTGCAAAATGGTTGTCAGAGCTTCAAGAGTTCTCTTTCTCTTTTGTCACTAAAAAAACCACCAGGTCCACTATGGCAGATTTGCTCACAGGGCGGGATGATCTAGGAGAAGAAAAGAAATGTAAGGAGAACATTAAAGATGAAAGGGATACACCACCAACAGCTTTTGTTTTGTATTTTGATGGGGCTTTTAGTCCTTCATGCCAACAAGGAGCCGGGGGGATAGTCTTGATGAATCCTGAAGGTCAAGGGGTATGGGCAAGAGGATGAGAGCTTCCAGGTATCACAACTAACAATGCAGCTGAGTATAATGCTTTGATTCTTGGTTTGGAGGGTTTTCTTCAAAGTCAAGTTAAAGTGGAAGTAAGAGGAGATTCTCAGCTTATTATAAAGCAAATGCAAGGGCATTACAAGACAAGAAGTCCTCATTTGAAGGAGCTTAATCAAAAGGCTATGGCACAATGTAGTCGGTTTGATTTTTGCAGGTTTGTTCATATAAACAGAAAAGAAAATCAAAGGGCAGATGAGTTAGCTAAAGCCATTGTAGTGCCAGACCGGGGGGTGGTTTTTTGGGTAGACACGGGATGGCCAAAACTACAAGATGTTCAGAAATATGTGGAAGAAGGCATGCTGCCTCGAGGGTTAACTCCACAATAGAAGCAGAGATTGGTTACTTTTGGCCACGCCTTCATAAGGATGTATATGAATGTCACAAATGGAACCTATTAGCTTGAGGATGTTCATGGCATGGTGATACCCGGATGCACCAATGAGTATCACCTTAAATTCTTCTATGCTCGACCACCTTAAGAGCCAACAGACCCTCTCTGTACTAGAGAGGATCTGCTGGGGGGGGAAAGATGTGACACCAAAAATTGATATTTTAACTTGGCATTGATATTGTTTTTCTCTATGTTTGATAAGAGTTTGAGTATCAAGTGATAGCGTAGCGGCTCTCACGTATTTCTATTTTCTATAATATTGTATGGGATTGAGAGGATGAGTGGAATGGCTCATTGTAAATACCATAGGTATGAATTATAAATACCTTGGTATGGGGTGAGAGTTATTTGTGTATGAGATATTATGAGTTTTTTAGAAAATAGGAAGAGAGAGTCTTGAGGGAGCATCCTGCTCAGGCGAAATTAGCCTGGGTGGAGGGTAGTTTTCATGATAGTTTGACCCCCTGTTAGTGTTTTACTCATAAGTTTCTGCTCGATAGTCCGATTGTAATGAAATTTATATCAACACGAAGCTCTCTTCAAGTGCATGTTGCTATATAATCAAATCTTTAATCAGATACTGTTGCAAAAAGTTATGAGTCTCTATATCTGACTGTTTGTTTTCATGACAGTTTTTACCCCCGTCTAGTAAACTGTCCATAACTTTTTGGCCGCTGCTCTGTTTCTTACGAAACATATATCAGCGTGAAGCCCATCTCAAGGCGCATCTCTTTGTGTGCTTGATTCCCTGATATCATGTCTCTACTGAAAGTTATAGGCCTCTGTGTCTAATGACAGTTCGTAGAGTGTTTTGACCTAAGTGTAAAGGTGTCTATGAAGGAGGTGCAATGTTTCCTCGGAATCTACCCATCCGACCTAATCAGCCCCTTCAAACTCCTCGATATATATCAGTTCATGTCATGTTGAGCCGCAAGATCTTCTTTCAACAACGTATCGCTCTTCTCTTTGGTGCAGATCGGCTCGCTGAGATTATGGCCTCTGCTGATCCTTTCCTTCTCCCTATGCTTGACTACAACATCACTTGGGATGTTACCATCTTCATTCTCATCTAAGGGAGGAAAGTATGGTGTGGTATCTTGGCATAAAAGCTTCTTTCTAATGTCTCATTCTCAATGATAAGTATCTTTGGCAGTCAGTTCGAATGCTGCAGGAAGTGAAGAGGTGCGTGAAGTTTATTACCCCCAACTTCATGTCACAATACTCTCCTCATACCACTGGCCCAAAATCTATCGCATCAGGTGTCAAGAAGTCCTGTGTTTCTCCGTCCATAGGCAAGCAGAGATGATCATAAGTCAACTCCAATGTCAAGGTCCATGGCCCATCCGGTGTGTCCACATGATCAACTTACTCCAACTTCCTACATTGTTGGACTTTATTAGGGTGCATAACAATCAGCAAGCCCAATTTATGCTGGAAAATGTCCTCAGCCTCAGTAGCACAACTATCAATCGATTGTCTCTTCGTTTTGTAATATTGAAGAGGTGTCACAATGTTGGTCTATACCAACACCATGCCCATGAGTCTCGGAGAAGAAGGAGAGGTAGGAAGGAAGTGTTGGAGGTGAAAGGAATGTTGAGGATGTGGAGGTGTGAAAGGTAAGAATAGGAAACTGAGAGTGTGAGGCAGAAAATAGGAAAGCAAAAGTGTGAGAAACTCGTCGTGAACAAGGAGTATAGCTGAATTGAGCTGATGATCGGGCATAGTAGTGGGTAAATGCATGGCGTCTATTGTTGAACTCAAGATCCCAGTAATAGGTACATGCTCCTGCTGGTGCTTCTCGAGATCCAGCGTGGCACAACTCAGGAGGCTGGTTCGGAACTTCCTTTGGTCCGGGGAGGATGGTCTTAGAGATACCAGAGCCAGGGTTGCTTGGCAGACAGTCATTCTTCCGTAGGCTGAGGGTGGCCTGGGGGTCATCGATCCAGAGCTTCAGAGTCAGGCCTTGTTAGGCAAGCTTGTCATCCGCGGTTTGACCCCGGGGGGCAGACGTGGAAGGTGTTACTCCAGCAGGGAGTCGGTTCTTGTGTCCCGCGCCGAGGTGGAGAGTGGCTACCGTCCCTCAGGTGGATCTTCACTTCCGCCCCGCTCACTCAGCCCCGTTCCCCACTCGTTCGTAGCCTCCTCATGGTTTGGAGGCAGCTCCGCCTCAGTCTCATTCAGTCCCCTCCTAGCTGTCAGGAGGAGACCGATCGCCAGCCGCTTATCTGGAACGGTCAGCAGGTCAGAGATGCCGAGGGCCTTCAGTTGGGGGAGAGATCACATATCAGGTGGGATGGCTGGATGAGGGGGCCAACCCGGTCCCTTCGAGTTTGGAGGGATACGTACAGACATCTGGAGACGGCTGATCTTGCAGACGCAGCTGGAGGTGCACGTGGAGCCCAGGCGAGACGCACGAAGATCGGCGGCGCGATCCTAGCTGTTTGGTTGGTTCCACCTGAGCCTCAGGTCCTCATGCCTGGTGACGCCCGCTGGCTGGGACAGTTCACCCCCCGTGGCATCCCACTGGTGATCGCAGGACGTATGGATGACTCCTCTATCTCCTTCTTCGCGGTTTTTGGGGATGGACGACTCAAGAGAGAGGATGCGCTCATCGACCCCCTACTCCCATGGCAGAGGGTTCGGGTCGTAGGCCTTTTGGGGAAGGTCTGGCGTACCGACCCTAGCATCGAGCAGGACCAGATGCAGCTTTGGCGTCTCTGGCTCTGGGAGGGGCGGTGTCAGAGCTTGATTGGGACCCAGGAGAGTGGTGGTGGCCAGAGATTGTGACAGGACAGGGGCTGACTTCCTTCTTCACCTACAGCATGGGCCAGGCGAGTTCTTGGGAGGATGCAGAGCCGCCCCCCCACCCAGCGACCCAGCTGGTACGCACAGGGTATTTCCAGGTTCTTCTTGCAGGCATTCTGGAAGGCCTTGTGGGAGAGTTGGCGGCCGCGGAAGATCTCATACTTCCTGTGGCTTCTTGCCCACAAAGGCCTTCCAGTGGGGAGCTGGTTGCGGCAGATAGGCTAGGACGGATGCTGCCAGATTTGCCATGCGGATGAGGAGTCACCAAAACACTGCCTGTGGAGCTGCACTCGCGCCCAGGAAGTGTGGAGGTGGACTTTCGGGATTCTTACTCGCGCAGCACCAGAGCTAGGATTGATCACTTGGGGCGCGTTCTGTTGGTGCAGCACCGCACCTGGTCTTCATCACTTATTCGAGGCATGCCAGCAGGACCCCACTTTCCTTATCACACAGGGGACGTGGGGGCCGCTCGAGGGTATCCCGCAGCACCTAGCAGAGGCTGATACAGGAGTTCGGGAGAGGCAGCCAGTCTGGGAGATTATTAGCAGCATTACAGGGTGGCACATCTGGACCTCGCGCTGCGCGCAGATCCTCGGTGGCACCTCCTCATCGACTACCCAGATCATGGCGGAGATATGGAGTGAGATTATTCATACCCTCAGAGGCCAGTGGGACCAGATTCAGGGAGACTCCCGGGCCGGTCAGGAGAAGCGGAGACGCTTCCTCTGGGCTTGGGACACACAGGGCCTCTTCTTCGAGCAGACTACGCAGGGCCTTCGGTGGCACTACTCACCACCCCGATGGCTGTTCATTCACACTCGTCTTATCCCTCCGTGAGAGTATGATTTATTCTGCTACCTTTTAGGGCTGTGTCCGATTTGTGAACGCAGCCCGTCAGCTATAAGCTGACCTTTTGTATCTTGTTCTCGAAGTAATATAATTAGCACTGTTTTTTCGGCAAAAAAAGGTAATAGGTACATGCTCATCACCACAAGGAGTTCACGATTCCATAGTTGGATATTCTGCACCTACCCCAATCCATGCAATGAGTACTTTGCACATGACTAGAAATGGGCATTTAATATGGCCTTCATGATGATATCTTCGCAATCAAAATCCGTTTAGTAGCAATGGTAACAAGCGCCCCTGTGGATCCGCCGAATAGAAAGATGTCAATATGCAATACTCCAAGATCCAAAAGGGACCCGACCACCACATCTTGAACTTCCTTGGCATGCGGCCCACGTAACTATTAAAGAGCAAGACCAGTTGTCCCTTCGTAAAGAATTTCTTCTTCAACGTCAGGTCTACTTGTCTCTTCCTTCACGCTTGAAATATCTGGGTCAAGTAATAGCTCTCCATTCTCTCTTCTTCCAATTGCTCTAGAACATCTAGTCAGAATTCCATGGACTCTTGTGGAAGCAACCTTTCCACAACTGTAATGTAGAGGCTTGGCACAACATATTCCACTAGTGTAATGGCCTCCACTCTAAATGCCAATGTGAATGGTGTCAAGCCAGTGGCGACTTTGAATGATGTGTGATATGCCTAGACTGTGGAAAGGAGCTTCTCATCCCAATTTGTGCAATGACTATTCACCAGTAATGTGGTAATCCACTTGAACTGATTATTGTAAGACTCCGCCTTTGCCATTCGCTTGCGGCGGATAATAAGACGATGATTTTTTATGAATGACCATGTAGAAGGTCATCATTTCCTTCACCACTTGCACCACAAAATGCTTCCCTCTGTTGCTCACCAGCTCAATTGGATAGCCCCAACTAACAAAACACATCCTTGTATAAACACTTGGCTGTGGAGCGTGTAGTGTTGTCCCACAATGCCCAGGCTTCCACCCACTTGGTGCAATAATCTATAGCAATTTTGGGTCCGTGCAGCCATAGGCTTGAAGGGAGCCATGAAGTCCAATCCCCACTTCTAGAAAGGGCTTGAAGGAAGCACTGGTTTCATCGGCATGCAGTCCTTGTCCCAACTGTTGACCTAAATTGCACTGCAGCACGAACTAGCAGCCATCCTTTAGTAGTGCCGGTGACCACTACAACCTTGCTTGCAGCACCTTCTTGGCCGTAATTGCTCCTCCAGAGTGACCACCCGCCACCACTCTGCAATGCACCTCTGTGAGCACCCCTTTTTGCTCATGTGGTAGCACACACCGAAGTAGAACATCTGTCAAGTGTCTGCGATAGAGTTGACCCTTAGTTGACCGACCACGACTTCAAATCCGCGGCTTTTGAGTGGTAATCGCTTCCGTTGATCCTAGTTGAGATAATCTAGCATCTGTCCGAACATCATGAAGTGCATCATCTCATCATACCACGACAATGGAATACCCTGAATTACTATCCCCTCTGATGGCTCCACAATAGCCACCAAAACTACATTGAGGTCCACATCCGAAAACTCATCTTCAATGTCAGTTGCAGGCTCCCCCGATTTTTTCACCATGAAAAGTTTGATGGGGCAAACTTTTTTCTGTGTAAAGAACAGATAAGGGATGGTCTTATTCAAAAGAGGAAGATTAAACCCTTGGAAGGGATTGTAGCTAATTTGCCCGGGGGATTCATAGGAGGAAACTTATGATATCACGTGAGTGTACAATAGGGGGGTTTTTTGAAATGAGGCATAAGCTTATAAATTAGGGGTGGGGGCCCTTTTTATTATTTCCCAATATTGAATTTAAGTTAGGGGGCCATGCCATATTTAAGAGGGGGGGACATAGTATAGGCTACCTCGGGTAACTAGTCCAAACAAGTTTGAGCCAGACTAGCCTGAAATCCTACCCATTTCTCCATCTTGTTTTGGAATCTATTCATGAACCAGTCCCATCTTTGCTTGAGGAAATATCAAACCCCATGGGGATACCCCCAGCAGCCTGAAGAATGAGCCATGGTTAACCCTCTGGCATCCCATCCCTTCCAACACTTGCTGTTCATCACCTTTGACATATCCACTTTTAGAGTGATTGATTTTGGACCCAGAGGCTTTGCAAAAAATATCTAAAGACTCCATGGCCACCTTGATATATTGTGACTCATTCTTAAGGGGGGTTAAGTTTGTATCATTAGCAAACTACTGACAAATAAGATGCTTGCCTGAGGGTAGCTCAATACCTTTCAACTTATTTTCTCGGCTTTGTTGATGGAGAAGCCATCCCAGGGAGTCTGCCGCAACTACAAAGAGTAAAGGGGCAATATGGCACCCCTACCTTATAGATCTTTTAAGCTCAAATGGTTGGCTCATGATCCCATTAACACAAATCTTTGTTGTAGCATTTGTGAGGAGGAGTTTGATAAAAGAAATGTAAAGGGGGCCAATCAGCCAGAGCTTGGATGATGAGCTCCCATTCAAATCTAGCATAAGCCTTGTCAAGGTCAACCTTCAAGAAGCATATGTCCTGTTTTGTTTGTCTAGCATACTGACATCCCTCCCAAATGTTGATGATAGCTTCAAGTAAATGTCTTCCCTTTATGAAGCCTTTCTGCTCTGGTAGGATCCACTTGGCCATTCTGTTTTTAAACCTCAGAGCCAAAGCTTTAGCAAAGATTTTATAGCTACAATTGAGCATAATAAGAGGTCTCCAATTCCATAGCTCTTGGTTTGACCCGACAAGCTCTTGGTTTTGACCCAGAGGAAGGACATTCCCATTAAAGGGGTGTGATGGAGTGTAATGCTCAGTCCTTTCTTAATTCCCCAGAATCATCATCTTGAGGGAAGAACAGTGTAACATCTAATTCATGTATGTAATATTGGTACCCATTTTAAGATTCCCTCTAACATTCATTAAAATTATAACTTTTTAAAAAAAAATCATATTTTGTGTAGTGAATTTTTCAAAACTTTTAAAATCCTATCAATTTTGCTACATAATGCCCATAAATTATGAAGGACCTCGACTACAGAGCACAATATTAATGTGTTTAGAAAAATCAAGAAGTCTGTAATTTTTTTCCTTCTTTGACCTTTTCTTTTCAATAGAAAAACTACATGATACAACTTTCATTCCTGCGTGTAGTAACATAACCTTATAATAATTCTTAAGTTAAACTTTGTGGTATCACATAAAGTACTAAAAGAATTAAAAATATCATCAAATTAATGGGAAAAAGTAAATGCCTCCTTCAAGACATTCAACGCATGTGGATTCTCAAATGTCTTAAGAACACTTGTCTATTGAAACAATTGAAAATCGACACACAAAACAAAATTGAATCTCTCATACTATTCAAAAGAAATTACATAAACATAGAAAATTAGAAATTACTTATGGATAGTAACTAACCTTCCCATCTCTTTGATTTGTTTTAATTGTTCCGCTACTCTCTCTCTCTCTCTCTCTCTCTCTCTCTCTCTCTCTCCCCCTCTCTCTCTTTCTCTTTCTCCCTCTCTCTCTCTCTCTCTCTCTCTCTCTCTCTCTATCTCTCTCTCCCTCTCTTTCTCTTTCTCCCTAACTCTCCCTCTCCCTCTCTTTCTCTCTCTCCCTAACTCCCTAACTCTCTCTCTCTCCCTCTCTCCCTCTTTCCCTAACTCTCTCTCTCCTTCTCTCCCTCTCTCCCTAACGCTCTCTCCTCTCCCTTGGCTAATGCCACGCCTTCCACCATGCATGTAGCCCGATCGATGATATCATCGATCGGCGGGCTGCATGGCGGCACGGTGAATCTGCAGGAGTGCGAGCAAAAAGAGGTTGGGGAGGAGAATTGATGGGCGAATCAACAGGAGAGCTCAAGGAAGAAGAAGATGGCAGGGAAGAAGTAGAAGAAGATGGCAAGGAAGAAGAAGAAGAAGATGGCGGGGAAGAAGGAGCTCCCTTCAGTCCAAAAAAAATTAAAGAAATGCGTGAGGAGATGGAGAGCTTACCTGGCAAAACTGGAGAGCTGAGAGGGGTACATGTTAGAGGGAGAGATGGAGAGGTTAGAGAAACTAACAAGAAGGGATTAGGGTAGAATATAGAGTAATTTATTTTTAGAAATGTTTATGCTATTTTTAGTAAATAGGATAGACTAGCAATCAAAGCAATGTGTTTTCAAAAAAGCAAACATAAAGTACTTTAAATCATATTCAAGCACACCACCCCATTTTCAAAATATGGTAAATTATATTGAAGCATGCCGTAAAATTTGATTTCATGACCGAATTAAAAATAAAAAACACTTAACCATAAGAAAATTGCACATACTTGGTGATTCTTTGAACTCTTGGGCGTATTTGGAAATAATCAGAAACAAATGTGGGAATCTCATGTTAATAGAGAAAATTTACTATTTTTAGTAATTTCTCTATACTCAAACCCTAAACCTAACCTTGACTTTTACGGTGAGGCATATAATTTCCACCTTTCATTGATGCGTGGCACTTTTGGGGCATCCTCTTTGAAGCTTGCCAAAGTTCTGCATGGGAGGTTTGTTTGACACTACGTCTATCTCAATTCGTTCTTCTCATAGTTCCAAGGGCACTTCCGTTGCTACATTAGATGTATCCTATACGGTGGAAACTCTTTTGCCACCTTGGATGTGTCTCCTACTCCTTCACCTAAGCATGATGGTGGACATAGAAGCCCAGGTACTCAAATCCATGGACCTGATATTCCTATTAAAGAGAATGAAATAATAGATGTCGAAGCAAGCTCGAGAGGTCAACAAGTGTTTTCAGGTATATGATCCACATCTCTAAGTTCATTCAATGGCTCTCATCATGGTTGAGGTAATGAAGGCTTTCGTCTTCATTGGGGGTTGCAGGGTTTAGGAGGAGTTTAAGGGTTAGGAGGAGGTTCTAGCGTTTAGAAGAGGTTCTAGAGTTAGAAGGAGTTCCAAGGTTTAGAAGGAGGTCCAAGGTTTAGAAGGAGGTTCCAGAGTTTAGAAGAGGCTCCAAGGTTTAGAGCAGAGTACATGGTGGAGAACTCGTCTCCCTTGTAGATCATGGAGATTAAGGGTTGAGGAACTAAGGGTTTAGGGGGAGCATAGGAGTGGGAGAGGAAGAAGGTGTAAGAGCATGGGGAAGAAGAGAGAGGAGGGAGGAGGAGGAGGAGGAGGAGGGGGAGGGAGGAGGAGAAGGAAGGAGGAGAGAGGAGGAGGAGGAGGAGGAGGGAGGAGGAGGGAGGAGGAGAAGGGAGGAGGAGGAGGAGGGAGGAGGAGGAGGGAGGAGGAGAAGGGAGGAGGAGGAGAAGGGAGGAGGAGGAGGAAGAGGGAGTAGGAGAAGGGATGAGGAGGAGGGAGGAGGAGAGGGAGAGGATGGGTTGCAAGGTTAGAGGAGAGGGGAGGAGGAAATGCAAGTTTAGCAAATGCTTTTGGACATGGAATGCAAGGAAGCATGGACACTTGCGACAATTGCTTGGAATACCAAAGTAGAACTCAACACAATGCCACAAAGTGTGTGGGCTTCATTCCATTATGGGGTATTTACACAAGTTGGAGAGCTTCTCTCTCTGCATGTAGGAATTGTAAGACACTCTCTCTCTACATGTAGAAGTTGCATGTAGAACTCGCACGTAGGAGTTGCATGTAGAGGTTACATGTAGAACTCGCATGTAGGAGTTGCATGTAGAACTCACATGTAGGAGTGGCATGTAGAGCTCACATGTGGGAGCTGCATGTAGGAGTTGCGTGTAGAACTCGCATGTAGAACTCACATGTAGGAGTTGCATGTAGGAGTTGTATGTAGAACTTGCATGTAGAACTCGCATGTAGGAGCACTAGCAACCGCATGGGGAAGTGCTCTAAGAAGATTTCCTGATGCAAGGGAAGCCATGAGGTGGGGTTGCTCCCTTCTCTAACTTCACTTTGTATAATGGAATCAAATTGTCTACCTTCCGTATTATGGTTAGTACTAACTGTTGGTCTGATGAATAATATTCATAGACTTCTAACTCCCTTCATGCAAGCTTTTGTTGTAGCTTGTACTCGCCTTCTAGAGTTGTAAGCCCTGACCCTTCAAGCTCATACAAAGGAGGAAACAAGAGGAATAAGCCTGGCTCTCTTAGTGTATATATTCTATTCCATAATGGAATAGTGGGAACATTCTAAGACTCAATGTATATTCTATTCCAATAATCACATAGTGTCAACATTGTAAGACTTAATTTGCTTTAAAATGTAATGTGTATAATAGGAACTTTATTAGATTTTAATCTATAGCTTCATTACACTTTGCATATCAATATAGCTTACTATGTACATTCTATCTTGTAATGGAATAGTGTATACATTCTATTCCATGTGTTTTTGCTCTTGGTCTTGGGGTGTAACATGCCCCCCTTCTTGCAGTTCAAGACATGTGGACAAGGCTGGTCGTGAGTATTGACTGAATGAGGGAGTGATAATTGAAGATTCATTGTAAGATTCGACAAAAAGGGAATCGGGGCTCGCAAAAGTGTTTGTCGTGCATGTCCTCAAATTTGCATATGTGGTGCATGTGGAGATTGCACACTCGGAGGTACATATGAAAGACCCATTTGAAGGTGGACCCCTCCTCCATGTTGAAGCCAATGTCGTGGTGGATTCTAGCATCGGATGCTGCTTCAAATTGTTGCGTAACAAAATGATGAGGAGGTGGAAGTAACGGATGGAGGTGACGATGGCAGGATCGAGAACTTCTGCAAACCGATTGATATAGTGTTGAATCTGGGTAATGAGGCTGTATGACATTTGAGTCATTCTCTTGCATTGGTCGAAAGATTGACCACTTCCACCTATGGAGCACAGGCATATATGTAGGGTGTATATGGCGGGAGTGGCAGGTGTTGCAGTAGTGTATTCAAAATTCTTGCTCTTGCCTCTTTCCTTGGCTCAATGGGTCACTTCCCAGTTGTGGTAACTTGGTAAGTCCGACTAATGAAGGCAGCAAGTGGGCAATATCAACCACCTTGAGGTCATAGCTTTGAAGCTTGCCTTTCCACAGGGTCAAAGTCGTCACATCCTTGAAGGGTTGGCATTGATGTAGGACATGATACCACCTTGGATCGGTTGTTGGAATGTCATCGTGGTGATCTTTGCTATCTGTTTAAGGTGGTGCCTACTGCGGAACTTCTTCGAGAGCCACAAACGCTAGTCTTAAAATTTTTTGAACCTGCTCCAATGTCAGGTCATTGTTTGGGAGGGTCCTATAAAGGATCTATAGAAGCCTCAAATGACTCCACGTGTATTATAGTGTAGGGGTGGGGAGAAGAGAGTTGTGTGGAGGACAACTGTGTAGAGGGGGTGGGATGTGGTAGGGTGAGGGAAATTGAGATATGTGCTAAGGGGGGAATTACCAGGATGGTGTTTAGTTGGTGGATGAGGAAGGTATGGTTTGTTGGGATCGAAATGGCTATATTAGACTCTTCATCAGTTAGGGAGCTAGGATAAGCGACATGATCCATTTCAAAATAGCTAAAGCCCTCGTCGGTGTTGCATGGCTTTTAAGACTTTATTATACAATTGGAGAACTCTAGTAGGAGGGTATTGCACCACTCCAAGCACCAAAAGAAATTGATAGGTCTGTTGAGCCTCCTCTCTACCTTGTTTACACATCCACCAAGGCCTTTGGCCATGGAATGTGGGGAGCACTGTTGAGATATCGAGCTCCACTCGTGATATGCCAGGGTGACCGCTGTGCATTTATGTCACCGACTTGTTAGCTACAGATGCGGTTGGTACACCGCCCACGAATAATAGCTGGATGACAGCTATCTTTATCTACACTAGTTCGTGGCTCAATTAATATGCCACCTTAGTTAGTTGAGTTTGGTTTGAGACCCACATATAGGGTTCTTCTATTTCTTTGTACTTGAGTTCTTTTGGCTTACACAACTAAGAAGAGGAAAACTGTTTTCAGCCTCCACCTTTGTGTGTATTACCCCATTGCTTGTGAGAAAGCCTCAAGTGAGACTCCTTTCCTCTCTCCCACTATCTTCACATGGTATCAGAGCCTTGTTCGTGGTAAGGAGCTCAAGAAAGCAAACCAAGTTCGCAGTGTCCTGGTAAGAGGACAAGTGTTGCTTTCCTTTTTCGAGTTTGGGAGCAAATCTCTGCAGGTAGCACAGTCGAAAGTGCAAGGTGCACTGTCTCAGATTGAGACACCCTTCGCGGTGTGGCAAGAGGGCATTATATGCTACAGGATAGGGCAAAGCCCTGGGTGACTTTATTTTTTTGATTTGAGGTCATTTTGGGGCCCGTTTTTGGAGGCGGAAGTTCTCCGCAGGCACTTAGAAAAAGGCCCTGTTTTTGCTGTGCGACCACTGCTCGGCTAGTCGGTGAAAAGTTGCCGTAGAAATTGCATCGTATGCCTGTGTGCAGAGATATTGGGAGTTGCAGATTCATGCTTGTTGCTTGTTGATGCAAAATCGTCACTAGGAAGTGACTGTGTGGTGAAATACCACTTTCGTCAGTTTTGCAGATCTGCCCGTGTGAGGCAAAAGCTGTGTTTTTGCAGTGACAGGATATTTTGCAGTGTTCTATAATGGCATCTGATTCTCTTTCATAGATTGTCACTGAAAAGCTTGACAAGAACAACTTCTAGGCATGGAAGTTTAGAATGACGAATTTCTTGATGGGAAAAGGCTATTGGGAGTTCATTACAGGAAATGAAGAAGAACCAGTTCTTCCTAATGTTCCCAATCAACAAGAAATGCAGGCATTTAAAGGATGGCATGAGAGAGCCAGAAAAGTTATGTACTGGTTGTTTATCAGTATTTCAGATTCAATGATTGGATATTCAGGATGCAAGTACGCCAAAGGTGGCATGGGATACTTTGGCTAAAATGTGCAACACAAATACGTAGGCCAGGAAAATGCAACTCAAGCAGGAGCTGCACAATGGTGCAGAGAGAAAATATGAGCATCAATGACTACCACATGAAGGTGAAGAAAATTGCGGATGCACTTGCTTCCATTGGGTCGCCAGTGGATGATGACGATTTAGTTTCTGTGACCTTGAATGGTCTAGGAAAGGATTATGCACAGTTTCGGACATCCATTGCCGTTCGTGAAAAATTTCCTGATTTTGAGGAGTTGATTGCTCTTCTAATTTCTGAAGAGCAGAGAAATGGTGGTGCATCTTCTTCAGCAGGAACTTCAAAAGAAACTGTCTTCTACTCAAATGCTGGCAGAGGTAGAGGCAGAGGTAGAGGAGGTCAATCTGCAGGCCGTGGTAGAAATCATAATATGCAGCAAATGCAAGAAAACCAGTCCTATGCAAGAGGACGTGGTAACTCTAGAGGCAGGGGGAGCCAAAGAGGTCATGGTGGATGGCAGAGAGGCCAAAATGCAAACAGCAATATTGAATGCTACTACTGTGGTAAAATGGGGCATATGGCTAAAGACTGCTACAAAAAGCAGAATGACATTATGAATGGAAAATTGCAGCAAGGCAATTATGCATCCTCTAGTAGACAGGGTGATGATAGGAATGAGCATTTGTTTATGGTGCAGATCATCATAGCTCATCTGCATGGCGGTTCCTCACTACTCAGACATTTATCTCGCCATGCATTGCTCATAACACCCCTTGACTGCTTGCGCTCAAGAAGAGAAATCTCTTCTTTCCCTCGTTAACTTTAGTGGCGACCTCTTCTGTGTGTTTGCGATGCCTTTCCAGAAACCTGCAGTGGGTGAAGTCCTTTGCATGGGGGAGGGGGTTGATGAAAGAAGTGGTGGTGGAAATGGTGGAAGGAAGTTGGAGGATAGAAAACTAGAGATAGACGAAAAATATGGAGGCTTGACAGAATTTGGAGATGGAAGTGGCTTGGAAAAGTGTGGGGAAAGAAGTGAGGGGGATTGGTGTTGCTTTTATAGGATGTGAGGGGATTAATGATTAATTTTAGGTGTTTAGTGTATTAATGTGATTATGTAAGTCAACATTATTCCTTTGCACCATTTGGAAGAATTTTTTCACTCCTTGCCTTGAGGGATGTATCTTGAATGGTGTTTTGAAGGGGGTTCTTTTTCACACATGCAAACACGTGCTCCACTTTTGCTTTACAGCCGACAGTGGCACCAAAATGTTGTCACTGTTTCAGTAAGAGGTGTAGGTCATGATGTTTATCTTGAGGGAAGGTGTTGAGAAACCATGCTCAACATCATGTGATCATATGTGCATGGCACTAACCCAAATAGAGTGCCATAAAGGAAAGGGTTAGATGTGTTGAGATATCGAGCTCCACACTCGAGATATGCCAGGGTGACCGTTGTGTACTTATGTCACCGACTTGTTAGCTGGAGATGCGGTTGGTACACCGCCCACAAATAATAGCTGGATGACAGCTATCCTTATCTACTATAGTTTGTGGCTCAGTTAGTATGCCACCTTAGTTAGTTGAGTTTGGTTTGAGACCGACATATAGGGTTCTTCTATTTCTTTGTACTAGAGTTCTTTTGGCTTTTACAACTAAGAAGAGGAAAACTGTTTTTCAGCCTCCACCTTCGTGTGTATTCCCCCATTGTGCATGTGAGAAAGCCTCAAGTGAGACTCCTTCCCTCTCTCACACAATCTTCACAAGATGCCCTAACCCTAACCCTAAAAGGGTTTGTATATATTCTACATTTTCAATTAAATCTAGTGTATAGTTAGTCATTTGTGGTGTGCTCTCTAGTTGTGCCCTCTCTCCTCATCTCCACTCTTCTCCTCTTCCCTCTTCATATTTTGTTAGTAAGAAAGCATGTTCATTCGCTTCATATAGTTTGCTTCCAATTGAAATTATTCAAAGATTAATAAATTATGAGACTGAGATGTTACATGACATTATTTTTTGATGAATTGTTTTCTACTTATCAAACTAAATATCACACTAAACTAGGAATAACAAGCTAATATCTACATGTCACTCATTCCCATGGGGTGATACGGAAGAATGATTAAAGATTCTTTTGGCGAAAGGTTGTAAATGGATTTTACACAGAGTCTATAGTTTGAGAAGTGGTTTCATGAGCTTGTATTTAACTTCTTGGTAAATCAATGTCATTTAATAATAACAACTTATAAATATTGATTCTAATTTCTGAAAAGTATCTCATGTTTTGAAAAAGAAGAGTTATAATTAATAGTAAAGAATAAGAATATTACTTTGCTCAATAAGTTAACATAAGATGCCATGTCCCTCGGGTATATCTATCACATGTAGGGGTTCCTACAGTCATTTCCTCTTATCCTCAACTTTCGCAACAATGTCATCCTCTCTGTATTTGGCTTGCTTTGGTGCTTTGTCTTGGGCTCCCTAAAATGCCTTTAATGTTGCCACAACCTCCTCTTTAAAAGACTTGGGGGTGCATTGATGTGGCCTGGGTTCACAAAGGATTCTCACAAGCAAAGCAAATAAGACTGAACACAGTTTACTATGCACCATATTGTGGTGTTTGTCTTTATTTTTCACCTCCCATTAATTCTACAACAAAATAAATGTGCCCAATTTACTAGATTTCCCATCTTTTCTTAGTGCATTAAAGTGTAATTATCTTTTGAAATATAGTTGTATTTGTTCAACAGCAAGACCCTCTCCAAAAATCAGTAACACCACTCCTTTCATTGATTTGCTTGTGTTTTCTTTACCAAAAAGTATCCCTTGGAATGGGTACACACAAACGTTCACTGATCATCACCTTATCTCAATACCTACATGGGATTTAGAGGTAATTGGAAAATTTTGAAATGAAATCTGACATTACCGGTATATCCGGTGTCAACCTACCATCAATATCCTTTAGGAGTTGGAACTACTCTTTTACTTCCATGTTTAGAGCCCACGTCCACCAAGGAAGTTTTTAGAATGTATGCAACCTCATCGTACGACTCAGAGTGTGCTCTTTGTGACTGTATTGTGCTTAAACTCTTAAAAATGCATAGTGGTTTCAATGGCAAGTCTCTTACTGACCTTGCCAAGGACTCAACTATATGCTCATCATCGGGCTCTGTTGTCCACCTCTGCAATGACCATCGCTTTGCCTAGGAAATCCTTCTCTTCTTCATTTTGGAATTGAACTGGTTGCTACAATCTTTAGGCTATATGGACTACTATTGACTTACTCACCATCCACCCCTTCTTCTGCTACTGCTCAGAGCATTCCCTGCATGTTGGTTGGGCTGGTACAAGAAGGAATACTAATTTTCTGAGACCTTTACAGATAAGGCGGCAGTCCCAAGTACTAAATGGCTAGAGGATGACAAAGACATAAGGAGATGAGGTAAAGCGCATCCATCAAGCTGGGACCCATGCTTTACTTACTCTTAACACATAGGCTACAAAACTTAACACTCTTCGCCACACAAATAGGTTGAAAGGGACAAAAGTATGGGTAGGCTCGCTCGAACACTCGAACACAACCGAGTTAGAAGGCACATGAGTTGGCCACGGTTCAAGCAGCCAAACAGGATGGCAAATGGGCAGTATACTATGAGGGTATCAAGGAGTTTAAATCAATACTAAAAGACCTTCAGTCTTAAACTAATATATAATCGTCTATTGTCTTAATTTTTTAGACTACTATGTAGGTGTTCTATAATAACTCAGAATTGGTTTGGGAGCTACCTTGGGGACTCCTTGAATGGATGTATTAGTTGGTTTTTTGCTCTCCCATAGACCTCTTGGCCTCTTGTGGACATAAATAGACTCTCTCTCTCTCTCTCTCTCTCTCTCTCTCTCTCTCTCTCTCTCTCTCTGTGTCTCTCTCTCTCTCACACTCCGAGTGATATTGTAAGCCCATACAGCTTTAGTAACCTTTTGATCCCACTAGCTCCTGTACCTTGCGGCCATTTTTCCCATGGATTTATAAAGGAGGCCATTGGTCCCCACTCCGTTTGTCCCATGGATGCTGGATAATAGATGCTAGAAGTGTGATGATCAATACCCATACGATCCATGAGAAATTCCACTGCTTCATTTAAGAATGGACTCCCATGGTCAAACACTATTTCTCCCAAATATTGCACAGATACATTCAAATATGAAGTCTAAAGCTACCTTACCATTTGTAGCAGGGAGGGCAATAGCTTCAGCCCACTTAGTGACATACTGAATGGCCACCAAAAGATACTTCTTTTTGCGGGCTATCATGGGTAGGGGCCTGACAGAATCTATTCCCCACTTCTAAAATGGATGGATGGACATCACCGGATGATTTTGCCCATGCCACAAACCTGTCCCACCAAAGAATGGGCATAGTTCACAAGTTTTGCAATACATAGTGACATCCTTGAGCAAGGTAGGCCAATTATAGTACCCAGCATGTAAAATCTTCTTAGCTGTATAGTCATTGGCATAGTGACCTCCATAAAATCCATCATGGTAATGCTTCAATACCTTAGGTACCTCATCTGCATCAATGGATCATCTCAGTACCCAATCCATACCTTGGCGGTACAATACCCCACCAAAGAGAGTGTAGCACCTACTATCATAGCTAGTACTTTTTGGGAGAAAGGAGAAGGTGGTTTGAAACCTGTAGATACTACCATACCATGGATCCCCAATTTCTATGGCTGCTACAAGGTTTTCATCAGGGCACTCTAAATCAATCAAAGCATTTTTCAAGTTGGAACAACCCCCTTTTACAATTTTGAAAGAAAAACCATATTCTTGTAGAACTGCCAACCACTTGGCCAACCTGCCCATGGGATTTGGTGATTGAAGGACCTCCTTTGCAAGGCCCTTGCTAGAAATTATAATGAAGTACTTTCTACCCACATAATGCTTAAATTTCTTACCATAGAACACCAAAGACAAGGCATGCTTGTTAGCCTCAGAGTAGCATCGTTTAGTTTCAAGCAATTGTCGAGAAGCAAATCAAACGGGGTACATGAACCGAACCTCCCCTTGTTGGAGAAAAATACCCACCAGAGTGTGCTCACCAAATCCAGGATTGATATAGAAAGTCTTTAACCAATCAAGATTGCATAGAATGGGTTTTGAAGCCAGAGCACTCTTGATTTGTACAAACCCTTGATCACAATCCTCATCCCAAGAGAAATCAACCCCATCTTTTAACAGCATAGTCATGGGTCGTGTCAAAGCAACATATTAATCAATGAAGTGTTGGTAGTATCTTGCTAGATTGACAAATGAACGTACCTGGCATTTGGTTGTTAATGCCTTAACACATGGCACTCATGGTGGACTGCATCTATCCACTCCACATACAATTGCTCCATGTTGAGACGAACACTGTCCTGGAACTATTGCCAGGAAATGTGCCAGAGTGTCCGACGTTCGTCTCCTGTGCAACTCCACAAAGGTGCTACGGAGCCTCTATTCATGTAGTGTGCAGACCTAGTCCATAGGCAACTCCACATTTTGGACCTGCATGTGCGGAGATAGGATTTGTTCTATTACTTGGGCCAGCTGTTACTCGGCTACATTCTGCATCTGCAAGTCCTCGTTGTACCTCTGTAGAGCGGCTCCCATTGCGCTCCTTTGGCCTACTGAGCTGTCCATTGCTACGACATCAGTTGAATCAGATAGCGTCCACATGCCTCCAACTGGGAAGGCAATGATGCTGGTTGTGCGTTGCATGGAGAGTTCGTCCCATGGCTATGACCGCCTGTAGTGACGAATAATGCTCGTTGTAATGGAAGGGAGCACACCACCTGCATCAACATTGTGATCGTCCCTTCTACTGGCGTAAGGGCCACATTGGTTTGCAGCACTGAAATACTCAAGATTTTCTCCCCCCGCTAATGGAGGGATGATCCAAACCCCACTACATTGCTTGTCTCATTGATTCGATGTTGGAAATCCCCGCCACCGTATTGACCAGACTTGTTATCGGAAGGGGGTTGGTAACCTCGTTCAATGCTGTTGTCCCTGCCATGCTGGTTGTTGCTACCAAATTGGGCTATGGGTATCTGCATCACTCGCCGGTGCCATCACTGCTGTGGATGACTGATGTTGTGTTGTGAGTCCTTGGAAAGTCGGTGAGAAGAGATCACTGGAGGCACAGGTGCCATCAACACTGCTTTTAACACCAACTGGGAGGAGACCGGTGGAGGCAAGGGGGGCACTGGAGCTACTGAGGTCGGTGTCGTGTGTGTACGAGCTTGCAATAAGCTGCCACCCTCCTGATTGTGTTTTCTTTTCCTCTGTCGCTCAATGCGGGAGATTCTTTGGCCATCTGACTAGCAACCTGATGACAGTGCCACCGAGGTACAAGGGCACTTTGGTGTTGCCAGTAATTGAGAAGAGAAGGTTGAGCACTTGGCCCAACTTTCTCGTAATTATTTTGCCCCTTGCCGTGATCTCACCACCCTTGCTACCTCTACTCGGAGCTCCTCCTTGAATACTACTGCCCACATCATTAGCTGCATCTCTACCAACAACAATATCCCACAGGTACGAGTTGAAATTGTATATGCCTTGGCTTGAAGGAAGACTGACTATAGTACCCATCGGTAACCTTTCCTGAGATGCATGTCTGCATGGTTGCTCAGTTGATACTGTGACACCAAAAATTGATATTTTAACTTGGCATTGATATTGTTTTTCTCTATGTTTGATAAGAGTTTGAGTATCAAGTGATAGCCTAGCGGCTCTCACGTATTTCTATTTTCTATGATATTGTATGGGATTGAGAGGATGAGTGGAATGGCTCATTGTAAATACCATAGGTATGAATTATAAATACCTTGGTATGGGGTGAGAGTTATTTGTGTATGGGATATTATGAGTTTTTAAGAAAATAGGAAGAGTGAGTCATATAAAGAGGTGGGCTCATGTCCATGTGTTCCAATAATATAAGAGAGGCCACATGCCAAGCGTGTGGAAGGCATGTGGAGGAGTGTGAAGTCAAGAGGAATCCTTCTAGAACTCCTACGTGGAATAAGGAGGATGTGGACATGTGGAAAAGAGAGGATCCCTATGGGCTCCATGTGGGGAGACTCTTGACTTGCTCAATATTTTAAGAGTCTTGAGCATCTTTTGATGGGACACATGGCAAGAGTAGCCAAAAAGGACATGGATGGTGACATACGTGCTTATGTGATTGATGGGGAAAGGAATCTACAGGCAGCAATTGTAAATGGGTAAAGGAGGGTAACAAAATCTCTATAAAAGGAGCCCTCCTCTCCCTTGTTCATCAGATCCTCTTCCACCATTGGGCCTTATGTTGCTGTAGTTCTAGTCTCCCCAAGCCTCTTCCATGAGCCTTCTCTTCCTCTTGTAGATATTCTCTTATGTAGACTCTTGAGTCCTTCTCTCTCTAGTTTATTCTCTCTCTATGAGTAGTCTTGGAGCTTCCGCTCCCTCTTGTATGTATGAAACCTCTTCTTCTCCCTTGTGTTTGTAGTGTTGAGATGGATTCTCACTCTATTTGTAATGAAGGTCACTTCAGGTTCTCTCTCTCTTGAGTGTCTCTTCCCTTTTCTTTCTTTCAAAGCCTTAAAAGTTCTTTCTATTCGGCTGCTCACTGTGCACACATGGTCCATTTGTTTCCCGAGCCACTATGCAAACTTCTTCCCCTCTTCTAGGCAAAATCTATGAGGGGTGGATCGTTGATGAAGGTGGAGTCTTGAGGGAGCATCCTGCTCAGGCGAAATTAGCCTGGGTGGAGGGTAGTTTTCATGACAGTTTGACCCCCTATTAGTGTTTTGCTCATAACTTTCTGCTCGGTAGTCCGATTGTAATGAAATTTATATCAACGTGAAGCCCTCTTCAAGGCGCATGTTGCTATCTAATCAAATCTTTAATCAGATACTGTTGCAAAAAGTTATGAGTCTCTATGTCTGACTGTCTGTTTTCATGACAGTTTTTACCCCCGTCTAGTAAACTGTCCATAACTTTTTGACCGCTGCTCTATTTCTTACGAAACATATATCAGCGCGAAGCCCATCTCAAGGCGCATCTCTTTGTGTGCTTGATTCCCTGATATCATGTCTCTACTGAAAGTTATAGGCCTCTGTGTCTAATGACAGTTCGTAGAGTGTTTTGAGCTAAGTGTACAGGTGTCCATGAAGGAGGTGCAATGTTTCCTCGGAATCTACCCATCCGAGCTAATCAGCCCCTTCAAACTCCTCGATCTATATCAGTTCATGTCATGTTGAGCCTCAAGATCTTCTTTCAACAACGTATCGCTCTTCTCTTTGGTGCAGATCGGCTCGCTGAGATTATGGCCTCTGCTGATCCTTTCCTTCTCCCTATGCTTGACTACAACATCACTTGGGATGTTACCATCTTCATTCTCATCTAACGGAGGAAAGTATGGTGTGGTATCTTGGCATAAAAGCTTCTTTCTAATGTCTCATTCTCAATGATAAGTATCTTTGGTAGTCAGTTCGAATGCTGCAGGAAGTGAAGAGGTGCGTGAAGTTTATTACCCCCAACTTCATGTCACATCTTTTGGTGGAGACGCCGGGTACGTTTGGTATTGGATTCATCCCACCTTACTAAAAGATCTCGGGTGTACTTGATTGCATGTTATGCCTAGTATAGGCATGTGTTTTTTGATGTGATAAAGAAGATGCCTGGAAGAACTCCGTTAGAAGAGATTGCAGCCCGTTTAAGAGAACTTGAAGATTGTGAAGGTGATGCTCAAGCTATTCGCACAGTCACCATGATCATATCCTTTATGTTTGCATTGTTGAATATGTTGGTGAATCGACAACGCCGGCAGCAGGCACAATGATAGATTGGGGATTGTTCCATGCACTGGCAACTTGGTGTGAAGAAGAGTTGAGTCTTTGGGTGGTTTTTGACTATAACAATGGAGTGGTGATTCTCAATGCTTTCAACTTCTTTTGCTATGCAAATGATGAAGATTACAATATCTTGAAGCTTTTATGTGCACTTCCTATTGTGAGAAGGGTGATTCTAGAATGCATGTATACACAATGTTTTCATGGTGCTGGTTGGTCACTTATTTTTGAAGATTTTGTTGAGGATCACATTGTGGAGGGTTTTCAACAAGTGGCTATGCATAATAAATTGGTCTTGGTATACTAAGGCTCTGTGGGATCTTGTTCGGATCTTGTTTGGGATATTATTTGGATCTTGGTGTTTCCTTTTTGTGTTTCATCATGGTGAAGATTCCAGTGTTTCGAGGGACCCAAGGGGAAGACCCGGAGTCTTATCTTCGGGATTTTGTTCAAGGATGCCGGCTTTCTGGATGGTCCATGAAGGATCGGGCGGACATTTTGCCTGATTTTCTTGAAGGTGTAGCCTTGAGTTGGCATGAGACCTTGCCGGACTCTACCAAGGAGGACTGGAACCAAGTGGTGGCAGCAATGAAGCATAGATTTGGGGCAGTGGAGTCGCCAAATGCTTTGATGTTGCAGTTGGACCGGTTCTGTCAAGGAGAGGGTGAGTTGGTCTCTGCATTGGCAATCAGATATGAAACTTTATGGACAAAGTATGAAAGGGCAGCTTTGCGAGCTGTGGCATCTGCATCATCGGCCCCTCAAAGTCTCTCAGGGATGGAGCACTTAAAGATGAGCAAATTTGTTATGGCTTTGGAGCCTCGTCTTCGCTCAAAGGTAATGAGTAAAGATCCAACAACATACGTGGAGGCGCTTCGCATTGCAACCAAGAAAGAAGCTTCTCTAAAGATCGAATCCTCTTTTGTGTCTTCAACAGCTTCAACTTCTAAGGTGGAGGTAATGGGCACTCCTCAAGTACCAAAATCCTATGAGTTAGATCATAATATCTCCCAATTGATGGCAGAGTTTGCTGATTTGAAATTGCATTTGGTTAATGCACGACAACCTAGAGCACCAAAGAGTGAAGATAGGCCTCGAGATAGGAGTGGGGTCACTTGCTATGAATGTAATGAAAAAGGTCACTATCGCCCCGAGTGTCCTAGATTGAGAAAGAAAGAAGAAAAACAAGTATCCTTGTTAGAAGCTTCTTCAGGGGATGAGGAAAGAGAGGTAATGATGGCTAAACAGGGGCGTGGTAAACCAAAAGAAGAAGAAGAAAGCAAGGAAGAAGTAGATGATGAACATCAGGAAGAGGAACACCGTAGTAAGAAAAAGAAGGCATCTAGAAGGAGAATTAGCCAGTCAGACTTTCCTTTAGGACAAGGAATTCAAAGCTATGACTTGTTGTCCGACCTTAAAGAAAAGGAAGCTCATATCACCTTTGGTCAATTACTTGCTTTGTCTCCAAAACTACGGAAGGAATGGGGAAAACTAGCAAGCACAAGGGTGTCAAAGAAGAAAAAGAAGAAAAGTGCCAATCCTATTGTTCAAAAGGTAGATATAGATGTTGGTGATGATGTACCTGTGGTTGATGTGATCATTGATGGTCAAGTGATTTCTAATGTGTACATTGATGGAGGTGCATCGATTAATGTCATGAGTGAGAAGACCATGATTGATGCTGATTTAAAATACTCTAGTACTACCTCTCCTTATCGTATCAAATTGGCTGACAACACTAGGGTTAAGACCTTGGGAGTTGTGAAGAATCTAGAAGTGGATGTATGTGGAATTTCTGTGCCAACTACTTTTCAGGTGATCCCTACCAAGCCAGATGCACGTGCCTATCCATTGATTTTGGGAAGGCCTTGGCTACGCAAGGTGAAGGCTGTTCAAAAGTGGGATACTGGAGAATTGATTTTGCAGGGAAATGATAAGAAGGTGCGCTACAACATCAGAAGCCGCAAAAAGGAAATTGTCAAGGAGGAGTCTTCAACATCAGAGAGTTCAAGCTCTGACTTAACCGATGAAGAAGAAGAGACAGGGTGTAGCTCCGAGGAGTCCAACTCAGAGGGTGAGTTGGAAGGAGTGGCCTTTGGTCTTTGTCTTGGTGCTGATCGGGATGAGTCAGGAAGGAACAAGGTGGTGGTGCAAGAAGATCCTGTAGAGACACTTCATGTGGAGGATGTGGAGCACATTAAACGACGCCAACGCAATGAAGAGCTTCTTGGTGATTCTCTATCAGGTAGTGAGAAGCTCCAGTACTTGGATATGCTAGATGATTTTCCATGTCTCTTTGCAACAAGCTATTCACAGGTTCGACCAGTCTCTCTTGTGGAGCACAAGATTGAGTTGAAGCCAGAAAGCAAGCCAATCGTGCAACGCTTAAGGCGATTGGGGGTGATCCAAGCTGAGGCACTAAAGAAAGAGGTAACACAACTACTTGAGGCCGGATTCATCTTTCATGTTGATGATTCAGAATGGATATCTCCTGTAGTTGTCACACCAAAGAAAGGAAATAAGTGGCGAGTTTGTGTGGACTTTCGTCCTTTGAATGCATGCACTAAGAGGGATCATTTTCCTTTGCCATTCCAAGATGAAATACTAGACCAAGTAGCAGGGCATGAGATGTATTCTGTATGTGATGGGTATTCTGGGTACTTTCAAATTCGTATTCGGGAGGAAGATCAAAAGAAAACATCATTTGTCACACCTTGGGGAGTTTTTGCTTACAGAGTGATGCCTTTTGGGTTGACCGATGCACCAGCTACATTTCAAAGGTTCATGAGTCAAGTCCTGGAGCCTTACTTGGGAAAGTTCATACGGGTGTTTTTGGATGATTTTTGCATTTATTCTCAGCGCATAGATCACATGGAGAAGTTAAAGATGGCCTTAGCTAGGATTGATGAAGCAAAAGGGTGTCTAAATCCTAGCAAGTGTCATTTGGCTCAAACAAAAGTAGTCTTATTGGGGCATATTGTGTCTGAAGAAGGCCTGCAAATGGATCTTGACAAGGTTCAAGCAATCATGGCATTGCCAAGTCCTGAGAGTGTCACTGGTGTTCGCAGAATTCTAGGAAAGAGCAAGTATTATCAACGCTTTTGTGATGATTGCACAGAGATAGTGCATCCCATGAACTTGTTGACAAGAAAGGAGTTTCTTTCCAATGGGGTATGGAGCAACAAGAGTCTTTCCAGCAACTTAAGGAGGCCATGAGTAGGGCCCAATATTGAAGCCCCCTGATTGGTCTCAAGACTTTTATGTAAATCCAAGTGTATCTTTGCATTCAGTTGGTGCTGTATTGCTACAAAAAGGAGAGGCAGGTAGAATGCAACCCATCTATTATGCCAGCCGACAGCTTACAGATGTGGAAACAAGGTATGAAGAAATGGAGCAGCAAGCTCTCTCTTTGGTGTTTTCCGTCAGAAAGTTTCGCTCCTATTTATTACCTCAACCATTTTTCTTCCTTACCTCTCAGTCTGTATTAGCATATCTAGTTCGCAAGCCTAATCCTGGGGGGAGATTTGCAAAATGGTTGTCAGAGCTTCAAGAGTTCTCTTTCTCTTTTGTCACTAAAAAAACCACCAGGTCCACTATGGCAGATTTGCTCACAGGGCGGGAGGATCTAGGAGAAGAAAAGAAATGTAAGGAGAACATTAAAGATGAAAGGGATACACCACCAACAGCTTTTGTTTTGTATTTTGATGGGGCTTTTAGTCCTTCATGCCAACAAGGAGCCGGGGGGATAGTCTTGATGAATCCTGAAGGTCAAGGGGTATGGGCAAGAGGACGAGAGCTTCCAGGTATCACAACTAACAATGCAGCTGAGTATAATGCTTTGATTCTTGGTTTGGAGGGTTTTCTTCAAAGTCAAGTTAAAGTGGAAGTAAGAGGAGATTCTCAGCTTATTATAAAGCAAATGCAAGGGCATTACAAGACAAGAAGTCCTCATTTGAAGGAGCTTAATCAAAAGGCTATGGCACAATGTAGTCGGTTTGATTTTTGCAGGTTTGTTCATATAAACAGAAAAGAAAATCAAAGGGCAGATGAGTTAGCTAAATCCATTGTAGTGCCAGACCGGGGGGTGGTTTTTTGGGTAGACACGGGATGGCCAAAACTACAAGATGTTTAGAAATATGTGGAAGAAGGCATGCTGCCTCGAGGGTTAACTCCACAATAGAAGCAGAGATTGGTTACTTTTGGCCACGCCTTCATAAGGATGTATATGAATGTCACAAATGGAACCTATTAGCTTGAGGATGTTGATGGCATGGTGATACCCGGATGCACCAATGAGTATCACCTTAAATTCTTCTATGCTCGACCACCTTAAGAGCCAGCAGACCCTCTCTGTACACTAGAGAGGATCTGCTGGGGGGGGAAAGATGTGACACCAAAAATTGATATTTTAACTTGGCATTGATATTGTTTTTCTCTATGTTTGATAAGAGTTTGAGTATCAAGTGATAGCCTAGCGGCTCTCACGTATTTCTATTTTCTATGATATTGTATGGGATTGAGAGGATGAGTGGAATGGCTCATTGTAAATACCATAGGTATGAATTATAAATACCTTGGTATGGGGTGAGAGTTATTTGTGTATGAGATATTATGAGTTTTTTAGAAAATAGGAAGAGTGAGTCATATAAAGAGGTGGGCTCATGTCCATGTGTTCCAATAATATAAGAGAGGCCACATGCCAAGCGTGTGGAAGGCATGTGGAGGAGTGTGAAGTCAAGAGGAATCCTTCTAGAACTCCTATGTGGAATAAGGAGGATGTGGACATGTGGAAAAGAGAGGGTCCCTATGGGCTCCATGTGGGGAGACTCTTGACTTGCTCAATATTTTAAGAGTCTTGAGCATCTTTTGATGGGACACATGGCAAGAGTAGCCAAAAAGGACATGGATGGTGACATACGTGCTTATGTGATTGATGGGGAAAGGAATCTACAGGCAGCAATTGTAAATGGGTAAAGGAGGGTAACAAAATCTCTATAAAAGGAGCCCTCCTCTCCCTTGTTCATCAGATCCTCTTCCACCATTGGGCCTTATGTTGCTGTAGTTCTAGTCTCCCCAAGCCTCTTCCATGAGCCTTCTCTTCCTCTTGCAGATATTCTCTTATGTAGACTCTTGAGTCCTTCTCTCTCTAGTTTATTCTCTCTCTATGAGTAGTCTTGGAGCTTCCGCTCCCTCTTGTATGTATGAAACCTCTTCTTCTCCCTTGTGTTTGTAGTGTTGAGGTGGATTCTCACTCTATTTGTAATGAAGGTCACTTCAGGTTCTCTCTCTCTTGAGTGTCTCTTCCCTTTTCTTTCTTTCAAAGCCTTAAAAGTTCTTTCTATTCGGCTGCTCACTGTGCACACATGGTCCATTTGTTTCCCGAGCCACTATGCAAACTTCTTCCCCTCTTCTAGGCGAAATCTATGAGGGGTGGATCGTTGATGAAGGTGGAGTCTTGAGGGAGCATCCTGCTCAGGCGAAATTAGCCTGGGTGGAGGGTAGTTTTCATGACAGTTTGACCCCCTGTTAGTGTTTTACTCATAAGTTTCTGCTCGATAGTCCGATTGTAATGAAATTTATATCAACACGAAGCTCTCTTCAAGCGCATGTTGCTATATAATCAAATCTTTAATCAGATACTGTTGCAAAAAGTTATGAGTCTCTATATCTGACTGTTTGTTTTCATGACAGTTTTTACCCCCGTCTAGTAAACTGTCCATAACTTTTTGGCTGCTGCTCTGTTTCTTACGAAACATATATCAGCGTGAAGCCCATCTCAAGGCGCATCTCTTTGTGTGCTTGATTCGCTAATATCATGTCTCTACTGAAAGTTATAGGCCTCTGTGTCTAATGACAGTTCGTAGAGTGTTTTGAGCTAAGTGTAAAGGTGTCTATGAAGGAGGTGCAATGTTTCCTCGGAATCTACCCATCCGACCTAATCAGCCCCTTCAAACTCCTCGATATATATCAGTTCATGTCATGTTGAGCCGCAAGATCTTCTTTCAACAACGTATCGCTCTTCTCTTTGGTGCAGATCGGCTCGCTGAGATTATGGCCTCTGCTGATCCTTTCCTTCTCCCTATGCTTGACTACAACATCACTTGGGATGTTACCATCTTCATTCTCATCTAAGGGAGGAAAGTATGGTGTGGTATCTTGGCATAAAAGCTTCTTTCTAATGTCTCATTCTCAATGATAAGTATCTTTGGCAGTCAGTTCGAATGCTGCAGGAAGTGAAGAGGTGCGTGAAGTTTATTATCCCCAACTTCATGTCACAATACTCTCCTCATACCACTGGCCCAAAATCTATCGCATCAGGTGTCAAGAAGTCCTGTGTTTCTCCGTCCATAGGCAAGCAGAGCTGATCATAAGTCAACTCCAATGTCAAGGTCCATGGCCCATCCGGTGTGTCCACATGATCAACTTACTCCAACTTCCTACATTGTTGGACTTTCTTAGGGTGCACAACAATCAGCAAGCCCAATTTATGCTGGAAAATGTCCTCAGCCTCAGTAGCACAACTATCAATCGATTGTCTCTTCGTTTTGTAATATTGAAGAGGTGTCACAATGTTGGTCTGTACCAACACCATGCCCATGAGTCTCGGAGAAGAAGGAGAGGTAGGAAGGAAGTGTTGGAGGTGAAAGGAATGTTGAGGATGTGGAGGTGTGAAAGGTAAGAATAGGAAACTGAGAGTGTGAGGGAGAAAATAGGAAAGCAAAAGTGTGAGAAACTCGTCGTGAACAAGGAGTATAGCTGAATTGAGCTGATGATCGGGCATAGTAGTGGGTAAATGCATGGCGTCTATTGTTGAACTCAAGATCCCAGTAATAGGTACATGCTCATCACCACAAGGAGTTCACGATTCCATAGTTGGATATTCTGCACCTACCCCAATCCATGCAATGAGTACTTTGCACATGACTAGAAATGGGCATTTAATATGGCCTTCATGATGATATCTTCGCAATCAAAATCTGTTTAGTAGCAATGGTAACAAGCGCCCCTGTGGATCTGCCGAATAGAAAGATGTCAATATGCAATACTCCAAGATCCAAAAGGGACCCGACCACCACATCTTGAACTTCCTTGGCATGCGGCCCATGTAACTATTAAAGAGCAAGACCAGTTGTCCCTTCATAAAGAATTTCTTCTTCAACGTCAGGTCTACTTGTCTCTTCCTTCACGCTTGAAATATCTGGGTCAAGTAATAGCTCTCCATTCTCTCTTCTTCCAACTGCTCTAGAACATCTAGTCAGAATTCCATGGACTCTTGTGGAAGCAACCTTTCCACAACTGTAATGTAGAGGCTTGGCACAACATATTCCACTAGTGTAATGGCCTCCACTCTAAATGCCAATGTGAATGGTGTCAAGCCAGTGGCGACTTTGAATGATGTGTGATATGCCTAGACTGTGGAAAGGAGCTTCTCATCCCAATTTGTGCAATGACTATTCACCAGTAATGTGGTAATCCACTTGAACTGATTATTGTAAGACTCCGCCTTTGCCATTCGCTTGCGGCGGATAATAAGACGATGATTTTTTATGAATGACCATGTAGAAGGTCATCATTTCCTTCACCACTTGCACCACAAAATGCTTCCCTCAGTTGCTCACCAGCTCAATTGGATAGTCCCAACTAACAAAACACATCCTTGTATAAACACTTGGCCGTACCTAAATTGCACTGCAGCACGAACTAGCAGCCATCCTTTAGTAGTGCCGGTGACCACTACAACCTTGCTTGCAGCACCTTCTTGGCCGTAATTGCTCCTCCAGAGTGACCACCCGCCACCACTCTGCAATGCACCTCTGTGAGCACCCCTTTTTGCTCATGTGGTAGCACACACCGAAGTAGAACATCTGTCAAGTGTCTGCGATAGAGTTGACCCTTAGTTGACCGACCACGACTTCAAATCCGTGGCTTTTGAGTGGTAATTGCTTCCGTTGATCCTAGTTGAGATAATCTAGCATCTGTCCGAACATCATGAAGTGCATCATCTCATCATACCACGACAATGGAATACCCTGAATTACTAGCCCCTCTGATGGCTCCACAATAGCCACCAAAACTACATTGAGGTCCACATCCAAAAACTCATCTTCAATGTCAGTTGCAGGCTCCCCCGATTTTTTCACCATGAAAAGTTTGATGGGGCAAACTTTTTTCTATGTAAAGAACAGATAAGGGATGGTCTTATTCAAAAGAGGAAGATTAAACCCTTGGAAGGGATTGTAGCTAATTTGCCGGGGGATTCATAGGAGGAAACTTATGATATCACGTGAGTGTACAATAGGGGGGTTTTTTGAAATGAGGCATAAGCTTATAAATTAGGGGTGGGGGCCCTTTTTATTTTTTCCCAATATTGAATTTAAGTTAGGGGGCCATGCCATATTTAAGAGGGGGGGACATAGTATAGGCTACCTTGGGTAACTAGTCCAAACAAGTTTGGTTTTGTATATGGTTTTAAATAGTCATAGGGAAAGTAATCTAAATTTGCTTATTGTGTAGTCTAAATACTTGAGAAAGAACGTAGATTTAAGGAAAGGGGGGGACATAATAGAATTTTGGTGGTATCTTATAAGCTTAAATAGGGGTGTTTTATCATCCTACATGGATCTTAAATAGGGGGTTTTCTTGAAGTTCATGCACGCAGGTGACATCCCCCTGTAATGAAGAGTGAATCCCCCGGGCTAATTTGGCTTATCTTACACAAGGTAGTCTAGACCAAAAGGATAAAGGATAGGCAAAGGTTATGGGAGATGCAAGAAACGCCCAAGATATAAGAAGGACATTTTTCATATTTTATAGACTTGCCCACATGCAAGAAGGTTGTGGAAAGTGCTTCAAATGATCAAGAATATTTAAAATTTTGTATTAATATAAATAATTGTAAAAGAAATAATAATGTACTATAGAAAGCTTTCATATATAAAGTGGAGAAAGGAAAAATTCAATCTTTGAGATTGGTAATCTCTACAGAATATGTAATTCAATGGTGCTTGTGCAAATTTCTTTCCAACTTCTTTCAATACATGCTTTCAAACCCAAAAGGATGCTACAGCAACAAAGAAGAGTATACGATTTTAGAATCTAGTTTACCTTTGTAAATGGCAATCATTTGGGCCTCATAGTGCTTACAACTTTAAGAGTGTGTATAACTAAGACATCTATTGTTTGGTACCATTATACCTTTGTCAAGAGAAGTAAGTTGTGGTTGATGTGTAACTTCTTTCTTTTATAGAATAAAGAACGAAATATTTTATATCAACGATTCACATTGAGTAAGACAATGATTGTTTAGATGCATAACTTGATTTTGTTTAAGATGGCTTGAATCTTATATATTGTTATTGAAGCTATACAAGACTTATGTACTAGATGGCATTGAGATTCACGCTTGGCTTGCATGCTTTTAATTTGTAGAGTTCAATACAAGATGATTCTAGAGTTGGTGTATATATGGTGGAGTAGATAGAATTGAGTGATTGCATGGATGGCACTTATGAGAAGGAAACTGCCTCTAATAAAGTTTACCTCGTAAAGAGGTTGTTTCAGGTGCAAATGAATAAAGGGTTCTCCATTGCTTCTCACTTGAATGAATTCAATATTATTTTTAGCCATATTAATGCTCAAAAGATGAATTTTGATGTGGAGAGTAAGGCAATATTCCTCTTGTGTTCATTGCCATCCTCATGGGATACCTTTCGTACAGGTACTATATGTAACTCTGCACCTAGTGGAGTACTAAAGTTTGACGATGTTGTGGGTAGCTTGTTGGTCGAGGAGATTAGATGAAATTCCATGGATGGCAACAAGTAGGATGCAGTATTAAATGTGCAAAGGGGTGTGAAGATAGTGGGAGAGAGGGAAGGAGTCTCACTTGTGACTTTCTCACATACATAATGGGGGAATACACACACAGGTGGAGGATGAAAACAGTTTTCCTCTTCTTAGTCGTGAAATCCAAAAGAACTCTAGTACAAAGAAATAGAAGAACCCTATATGTGGGTCTCAAACCAAACTCAACTAACTAAGGTGGCATACTAATTGAGCCACGAACTAGAGTAGATAAGGATAGCTGTCATCCAGCTATTATTCGTGGGCGGTGTACCAACTGCATCTGCAGCTAACAAGTCGGTGACATAAATGCACAACGGTCACCCTGGCATATCGGGAGTGGAGCTCGATATCTCAACAAGGGGTAGATCACAGCTCAAGGAAAACTCCCAAGAAAGAGGCAAGTCTCCTAGAAAATCTAGGGCATGGAACATTGAGTGTTATCATTGTGGCAAGAAGGGCCACAAGATAAAGGATTGCTACAAGTTGAAAGGAGAGCAAAAGGATAAGAAAAAGAATAAAAATTGGTGGCAAATAAGAAGCCAAGGGAGGACAAAGGAAAAGGGAAGATCAAGGAGATCAAAGAAGTCTCACTGATGATAGTGACAATGGCATTCTCTTCATGTTTAGTCTACCTATAGAGTTGCTTACACACTTCAGATGATGCATATTACAAGGATTGGATTTTGGATTTAGGTGCTTCATTCCATGTTACTCCCTATAAGGAATGGTTTTCCACTTATGACAGTGGAAAGATAGGTTGTGTGCATCTTGGAAATAACTATAGATGTGAAATAGTGGGAGCAAGTGACATAAAGTTTTCTTTTGCAAATGGGTCTGCTTTTGTTTTGACAAATGTGAGACATGTGCCTAAGCTGATGAAGAGTCTCATTTCAACAGGTCAGCTAGATGATGCTAGTTTTAAAACCACCTTTGGCTTTCAGAGTTGGAAAATTGAGAAGGGCTCTATGGTTTTGGCAAGAGGTGCCAAGTGTGGGACATTGTTTCCCTTACATGTATGAGGGGTGTCTAATCATGTTATTGCAATAACTGAGCAGCTAAGTACTTCTTTGTGGCATTGGCGGTTGGGGCACATGAGCCAAAATGGAATGAAAATCTTATGTTATTTGGGTTATGTATCGCATTTGACTTTTTTTGACTTTGAATTTTGTGAGCATTGTCTCTATGGGAAGTAGACTAAATCAGCCCATAAAAGAAGGGGAAAGAAAAAGCTTGAAATTACTCTTCTAATACCAGTTTATAGTAGCAACATAATTCTTTATCTTTGCTTTGAAGCTATTGAATGTTTTCTTATCTGCAGCTATTGCTTATATGCATTGTGTGCTTTGAAGTGGTTGAACTTTTGTTGTGTTTGTATGCCATTGCTGCTGTCTATCTATCTTACTTTATTGTGTATGCCACACACACACACACACACACACACACACACACACACACACACACACACACACACACACACACACACACACACACACACACACACACACACACACACACACACACACACACACACACACACAAACCCACACACTCAAATTCCCTTTCTTTAATAGAATATGTACCCTTATATTATTGGTCCCCACACCCCTGCCCTCACTCCCCACTTATGAGTTACACAAAATAATCCCCCCATGTGAAAGCTTCTTATTGATACAAATAACCTTTAAAATTTCCTTAGACTATTCATAATTATGTTTATAATTATAAAATTATAAACAGTTTATAATTATGTTTCTTAGACTATTTATAATTATGTGAATTTAATTAACCCTACCCCTCCCTTTTCATTTAGAATATATAATTTCTTTAAAATTAATTATCATTTCCCCCCCTTCCATACCCCTCCCCTTTCTATTTATTTATTGGCATGATATGTATATATGTGTGCATATATATATATATATATATAATTTATACTTATACTATGTATAAACAATTCATGAACTTCCTTTCTTTTTGTCTTTCGACCCTTTCCCCCCTCCTTATCCTCAAAGATATTCTTGGTCAAAAATTTCTCATATATATATATGTATATATATATATTTATTTATTTATTTATATATATATATAGAGAGAGAGAGAGAGAGAGAGAGATAGACAGATAACCATCGGAAGTCATAAACAAATATTTACCTAGCATTTTTCTTTTTTCTTTCCTATACACGCTTATACGTTCACACACACATAAACTTATGACCCCTACACACCCATTCACATAACATACACACAATTATGTACACTCACAATCACACACATGCAAACTCACACAACATGCTTACACACACTAGCTTTCACCCCTAACCTGGTTAACCTCCCTACAACCTTACCCTTGTTCTAAATTACCACTAACCCCAATCCTTTCTTGCCTAACCCAACCCCAATTTCCCACCTTCATGGCCCTCCCACTGTCATGCACATATTTAACATAAATTAACTACCTAATTTATGGTCCAATCGCCCCCCTTGTCTACGTGCTAATGTGCTTACACTACCTCCTGACCACTTTTCCCTCGTCTAATGCCCAGTTTTTTCTTATCTAATGCTTTCCTTATGTGCTTCTTATAGCTCCCTATAACTTTTCTCTCTTGTACCTCCCTGCTCTCAACCTTCTTACCATTCCATGTGGTTCTCCTTAGCATCTTGTTTTGCCTATCCTTTGCTTTGCCTTTTTGTTCAAGGTCGCAGCTACCTCCTACACTACAACCTTCATGATCTTCAAGGTCTTCTTCTTTCCTCTGGTATTTCTCCGTCACCAACGCTTCTCTTGCAAGGTCTTTGGATCCTTTCTCACAATCCTCTTTGACTCATCGCTTCCCTCATTAGAACCTCCTCAGCTTCTTCCTTACACAAGCTGCTCGCACCTTCTCTCTTATAGAACTTTTTCCCAAGCTTACTTCGATTGCAAGACTTGCTTGGCTACTTCTTCTCTTAGAGGTAAAGCTTTCATATGTTTTCTTCGTGATGACCCTCCTTGTTGAGGATTTGAGTTGGGCTCCTCCCCCGGAGGGGGGAGGAAAAGCGGTGCGCCAGGCCTCTGAGATAGTGCAAGACAGAGGCGAAGCGCGTGGTCCCGGGCAGCAAGCTACCGGATGGGGCCGCCCCCTGAAAGAAATTAGGTTAATATCATGTGACCCGATGGGTCACGTATCAGATATTAAACTGATAAGAACAGATACTACACTTGATCTTAGCCAAAAGGCCGAGAAAGGGATGAGAGCCTGAGGGTTGTAGGCTGCCTTAAGAAGGCCCCCCCTCACCCCCTTTTGCATGTTTACCTATGGGATATCTCGTCTTGCACGTCCGCCATGTGTCCATTAAGCATTCCATATTCTCCTATGACCTCTTCAAAAGCCTTGGCAATGGACTATACACCATCGTGTCGCAAAAAAAAACTCGGTCATGTTAGGAACATTTAGCCCAACGACAAGGTTGGCGAGCACGACTCATGGAGGAGAGACTAAATAATTTATCGACACTGAGTCAAGGCACTAGGCAAACATGCACTATTTGGCATGTACACTTAGAGCTAGCCTATGGCAAGGCAAATTTTGTAAAAGGGGTTTGATTTTGCATGTGGGATATGACAAGTGGTGTTGAAGTCTCTAACTCTGTGAAGGTCTGGGGCCACCTAGAATGATGCATCAAGATGTGCAGCGCTAGCCCCAAACTCTAATGACAGGTTCAGGTGTGGAGCCGATGGCTTGCTACTATCGATCGTCCATGCAAGAAGTAGATCTTGTGTCTTTCGGCATGATGTTAGTCTATCTTAGATAGATACACCCCCAGAAGGGCCTGCCATCATACATCCCAGCTGGACAAGCAAAAGCACCAAATACGACACACTTAGTCATGGGGTCATTAAAATGGTATTAAATTCTGACTCTCGACTTTGGCAGGAGTGGCATACCCTTTGCTCAATCAGGCCTACATGCTTGGTCTCATCTTGAAGATTGGGCTTGAAAACGGGACTGTAAAGTACATATAAGATGCACGATTCGTGGGTCCACACACTACCACGTGGTAGTTCAACCATGAAGAAGATAGCCTTATCCTCTATGCCATGTGGCACCACTACCATACCATCAATGCACAATCAGCATGCCATGTCATCACAATTGCCATGTCAACAAATCCAATTAGCATGCACTTCATCATCCCACATCATCAAGTCATGTCAGTAGGGCTACATCATCAAGTGCCGCCTCGCCTAAGCACATAGTAGGCATTCTTTTGTAAGCAGAACGTGAAGATAAATTACCATATCATAACACAATGCCACATCATCATTTCTTACCACTCCATCGACAAAGTTTGGCACAATTACAAAATCGCCCCATCAAAGCTAAACTACTGTAGATGTGTAGCTTCCCGAGATGTGTGGAAAATCATGATCTTCTACCCAGGTTCATCTTTAAATAATGAGCCTCACAAAAAGTCATAAGTGCATCAAGGTGTCATTGAAGACCCTAGATTGAGGAGGATAGTAAAACCGCATGATCTACATACAATAGATTTAGGGTTAAAGGATAAGTCTGCTCCACCTAGTGTCATCGTGAAGGCTCCAATTTATCAATGCATATACCAAACAAGGTTGATGATAAATAACAACCCTATTTGGTCCCATCTATGTTCATGATATCCTCTATCCACTCAATTACTACTTCTCCATTACAAATGCCCTTGATTCTTTTGAAATTTTAGTTGATTGGTTGGATCGAGTTTTCAATTACTAGTATGTATTTCTTTTCGTGTGTGTGTCTCTCTTTCATTGGGTGTCCAAGAGCTACCACTACATGACTTGCATGCAATTAATATGTGTGTTTATTGTATGTTTGTTTGGTTTGTTTGGGTTGGGTGTTTCATTTATATCTCATTTGTAGATCTTGATGGTGTGATGGGAAACATTTAGCTTGAATATAGCTCTTGATGGTTTGAAGCTCATAGCCATGAAACAACAGATATGTAGGAATGAAATTTACATTTCTCTCCCTCCTACATGACCCTTATCTTCCTCATGCTCATGGGAAACATTACTAAGAATATGCTTTTTGAAGCTTCAGATTTCTTCCCTTGAGTGATTATATGTGAATTGTAAGCTTGAATTTTCTATGGATTTGAGGGACTTTAGATCTTCTTTAATCGTCTATTTTTGCAAGAGTGACTCCAATTACAGA
The DNA here is from genome assembly GCF_047967505.1 of Dipteris shenzhenensis. NCBI lineage: Eukaryota > Viridiplantae > Streptophyta > Polypodiopsida > Gleicheniales > Dipteridaceae > Dipteris > Dipteris shenzhenensis. The sequence goes on from NC_141626.1 coordinate 38,736,662, forward strand.
GAGAGAGGAGGGGGGGAGAGAGAGAGAGAGAGGTCCTTCTTGGCATTTTTTCCTTCTATGATCCTTGATTTCTTCCCTTTTCAGCCGCAAGCAACCAACCAAAGAGTCATACAAGAAAGTAAGATAGAAAGACAACAATAATGGCATATAGATAGAGCAAAAGTTCAACCACTGCAAGGCAGACAAGGCGGACAAGCAATAATGGCATATAAATAGAGCAAAAGTTCAGCCACTTCAAGGCAGACAAGGCAGACAAACAATACCCATAGACAAGCAAAAGCTCAATAGACTCAACAAATCAAAGGAGAATAGCACACAAAAACAATAGCCATGGCCAAAGAACAATATCAGGCTCGACAACAACAAATGACCACAATCTTTAAACAACAAACTCAAGATAAGAAGTATTATAAAGGGGCCTACAATGTAATGCAAAAGACAATACTATCGACCGACACATTGTCACACACACTACTACACTGACAAATCAAGCAATAGTAAAATTAGCAAGTAGTGGCAATACAAAAACGAAGGAAAGGCCTTCAAAGTATTCTAGAATCCATAAATACACACATAACACCATACATGTTGATCGGTACTTTGCTTCAATCAAACAAAAATCCATAAATTGAAAGGTCTAATAATAATACAGAATTCGTCTTGGCATCCTAAAAACTCCCTAAAAATGATATTGAAAGCACAGTGACACTCGAATATGGCAAGTGTGCGTACTCTTTCTCAATTGGGCCTACATAGCTAGTCTCATTATGAAGATAAAGCTTGAAAGGAGGACTCCAAAGTACATACAACATGCAACAATCTCAACTAGTTCTCCAAATACTTTGGATGTGGATCTGTACAAGATGTTTTATGGACCACAATCTATGTTGACCAAGGTTGACCTTCAGATCATGAGTCTCACAAAAAGTATAAAGTGTGTCTATGTGTTATTGGTGACCCTCAACTTATGTGCCCATCAGAACGCTTTGGTTCTACTACCTTGGTGAGGACAATGCATAATATTTTATTGGTGGATTTGGCTTGTCCATTCCCTTGGGGGTAGTAAGGTGTGTGAATCATCATAAAGCCAAACAAGAGTTCTTGGATGACCTCATTGACAAAATGTGTGGCTTTATCTAACAGAACTTCAATGGGACATCCAAATCGGGTAATCACATTCTCGTACAAGAACCTTGCTATGCTTCTAGCATCTGCCTTTCTGACTGCTTTCCATTTGGTAAAGTAATCAGTGCCCATTTCTGACTGCCTTTCGGACAAACAATAATGGCATATCAATAGAGCAAAAGTTCAGCCACTTCAAGCCAGACTAGCCTGAAATCCTCCCCATTTCTCCATCTTGTTTTGGAATCTATTCATGAACCAGTCCCATCTTTGCTTGAGGGAAATATCAAACCCCATGGGGATACCCCCAGCAGCCTGAAGAATGATTAACCCTCTGGCATCCCATCCCTTCCAACACTTGCTGTTCATCACCTTTGACATATCCACTTTTAGAGTGATTGATTTTGGACCCAGAGGCTTTGCAAAAAATATCTAAAGACTCCATGGCCACCTTGATATATTGTGACTCATTCTTAAGGGGGGTTAAGTTTGTATCATTAGCAAACTACTGACAAATAAGATGCTTGCCTAAGGGTAGCTCAATACCTTTCAACTTATTTTCTCGGCTTTGTTGATGGAGAAGCCATCCCAGGGAGTCTGCCGCAACTACAAAGAGTAAAGGGGCAATATGGCACCCCTACCTTATAGATCTTTTAAGCTCAAATGGTTGGCTCATGATCCCATTAACACAAATCTTTGTTGTAGCATTTGTGAGGAGGAGTTTGATAAAAGAAATGTAAAGGGGGCCAAGTCCCATATCAGCCAGAGCTTGGATGATGAGCTCCCATTCAAATCTAGCATAAGCCTTGTCAAGGTCAACCTTCAAGAAGCATATGTCCTGTTTTGTTTGTCTAGCATACTGACATCCCTCCCAAATGTTGATGATAGCTTCAAGTAAATGTCTTCCCTTTATGAAGCCTTTCTGCTCTGGTAGGATCCACTTGGCCATTCTGTTTTTAAACCTCAGAGCCAAAGCTTTAGCAAAGATTTTATAGCTACAATTGAGCATAGTAAGAGGTCTCCAATTCCATAGCTCTTGGTTTGACCCGACAAGCTCTTGGTTTGACCCAGAGGAAGGACATTCCCATTAAAGGGGTGTGATGGAGTGTAATGCTCAGTCCTTTCTTAATTCCCCAGAATCATCATCTTGAGGGAAGAACAGTGTAACATCTAATTCATGTATGTAATATTGGTACCCATTTTAAGATTCCCTCTAACATTCATTAAAATTATAAAATTTTAAAAAAAAATCATATTTTGTGTAGTGAATTTTTCAAAACTTTTAAAATCCTATCAATTTTGCTACATAATGCCCGTAAATTATGAAGGACCTCGACTACGGAGCACAATATTAATGTGTTTAGAAAAATCAAGAAGTCTGTAATTTTTTTCCTTCCTTTGACCTTTTCTTTTCAATAGAAAAACTACATGATACAACTTTCATTCCTGCGTGTAGTAACATAACCTTATAATAATTCTTAAGTTAAACTTTGTGGTATCACATAAAGTACTAAAAGAATTAAAAAATATCATTAAATTAATGGGAAAAAGTAAATGCCTCCTTCAAAACATTCAACGCATGTGGATTCTCAAATGTCTTAAGAACACTTGTCTATTGAAACAATTGAAAATCGACACACAAAACAAAATTGAATCTCTCATACTATACAAAAGAAATTACATAAACATAGAAAATTAGAAATTACTTATGGATAGTAACTAACCTTCCCATCTCTTTGATTTGTTTTAATTGTTCCGCTACAGCGGGCGGAGTAACAGCTTTTAAAGAGAACTTCTCTTCCATAACAATACAAACAATAGGTTTCTTATTATTATCAATCCCAAGCATTTCAACACATTCCTCATTGGACTCACTTCTTGCGATATCTTTAATCTTTATTATTGGCTTAAAAACTAATCTTCCAGTGGGAAGTATCTTTGAAAGCAACAAAGTAATCTCTTCCATATCAGTGTCAACTTTGATGGTCCATTTTGAATCAATGGTATTGTGTACTTCCGCTATGTCCCATAATTTTTGAATTTGTAAAACAAACCTTCATCAAATGGAGCAGGAACATCATAAATCTGTTGAAGCTATTGCACCTCAAGACTTGGATCCTTGGAACTTTGCTTTGGTTCCTTCATTCCGTTCTTTTCCACCCTTATCTTTTGGATCCTAGTGGAAGCATCATCTGATGTGGGCTTTCCAAAGACACGTATTTCTCCGAAAGTTTGTTTGTTCGACACGATACCTACGAAAGACATAAACAATGTCAAAATATTATGATATCATGGAGAGAATATCTCAAGTTGAAAAAACAAAAGCTAGTACAACAAGATTGATGGTTTCTAAAAGACCTTGAGCTTCTAACATCTACATTCTTCATGGAAAAAGATGTTGACATGCTTATTACTAGAACATGATTTTGGACTAAAGAATTTTTATTTAAAAAGCATGAAAAGTAACAACACTACAATGCAAAAACTACAAAATTTTGGCCAAAACGCCTCTCTCTCTCTCTCTCTCTCTCAAATTTAATAAAAAACACTAAAAAACAACTCCATAATTCAAAGAGAAAAATCCGCTTTTCAATACAAATCGACCAAAAAATAAAGAAAATTTACCAAAAAACCCTCTCACTCTTTCCAACTATCCCTCTCTCCCTCTCCCTAATTCTCTCTCTCTCCCTCCTCTCTCTCTCTCTCTCTCTCTCTCTCTCTCTCTCTCTCTCTCTCTCTCTCTCTCTCTCTTGATCTCTCTCTCTCCCCTCTCGCTATCTCTCTCTCTCTCTCTCTCTCTCTCTCTCTCTCTCTCTCTCTCTCCCCCTCTCTCTCTTTCTCTTTCTCCCTATCTCTCTCTCTCTCTCTCTCTCTCTATCTCTCTCTCCCTCTCTTTCTCTTTCTCCCTAACTCTCCCTCTCCCTCTCTTTCTCTCTCTCCCTAACTCCCTAACTCTCTCTCTCTCCCTCTCTCCCTCTCTCCCTAACTCTCTCTCTCCTTCTCTCCCTCTCTCCCTAACGCTCTCTCCTCTCCCTTGGCTAATGCCACGCCTTCCACCATGCATGTAGCCCGATCGATGATATCATCGATCGGGCTGCATGGCGGCACGGTGAATCTGCAGGAGTGCGAGCAAAAAGAGGTTGGGGAGGAGAATTGATGGGCGAATCAACAGGAGAGCTCAAGGAAGAAGAAGATGGCAGGGAAGAAGTAGAAGAAGATGGCAAGGAAGAAGAAGAAGAAGATGGCGGGGAAGAAGGAGCTCCCTTCAGTCCAAAAAAAATTAAAGAAATGCGTGAGGAGATGGAGAGCTTACCTGGCAAAGCTGGAGAGCTGAGAGGGGTACATGTTAGAGGGAGAGATGGAGAGGTTAGAGAAACTAACAAGAAGGGATTAGGGTAGAATATAGAGTAATTTATTTTTAGAAATGTTTCTTGCTATTTTTAGTAAATAGGATAGACTAGCAATCAAAGCAATGTGTTTTCAAAAAAGCAAACATAAAGTACTTTAAATCATATTCAAGCACACCACCCCATTTTCAAAATATGGTAAATTATATTGAAGCACGCCGTAAAATTTGATTTCATGACCGAATTAAAAATAAAAAACACTTAACCATAAGAAAATTGCACATACTTGGTGATTCTTTGAACTCTTGGGCGTATTTGGAAATAATCAGAAACAAATGTGGGAATCTCATGTTAATAGAGAAAATTTACTATTTTTAGAAATTTCTCTATGCTCAAACCCTAAACCTAACCTTGACTTTTATGGTGAGGCATATAATTTCCACCTTTCATTGATGCGTGGCACTTTTGGGGCATCCTCTTTGAAGCTTGCCAAAGTTCTGCATGGGAGGTTTGTTTGACACTACGTCTATCTCAATTCGTTCTTCTCATAGTTCCAAGGGCACTTCCGTTGCTACATTAGATGTATCCTATACGGTGGAAACTCTTTTGCCACCTTGGATGTGTCTCCTACTCCTTCACCTAAGCATGATGGTGGACATAGAAGCCCAGGTACTCAAATCCATGGACCTGATATTCCTATTAAAGAGAATGAAATAATAGATGTCGAAGCAAGCTCGAGAGGTCAACAAGTGTTTTTAGGTATATGATCCACATCTCTAAGTTCATTCAATGGCTCTCATCATGGTTGAGGTAATGAAGGCTTTCGTCTTCATTGGGGGTTGCAGGGTTTAGGAGGAGTTTAAGGGTTAGGAGGAGGTTCTAGCATTTAGAAGAGGTTCTAGAGTTAGAAGGAGTTCCAAGGTTTAGAAGGAGGTCCAAGGTTTAGAAGGAGGTTCCAGAGTTTAGAAGAGGCTCCTGTAAAGAATAAGGGAGAGAGATAGGAGACTCAAGTTCAGCTTTCTTCACAACACACAAAAGAGAGAGGACACAAGGTTGGAGGGTGAAGCCTTTCTTCACTTTTTGCACACAACAACAATAATACAATAGAAGAGGGAAATACCCTATATGTCAAACCCTAGAATACGTGGTTCATATGTGAACCCAAACCAAAAACATACGTGGTAGTCTAACTACACCACGAGTACAACTAACATAGGCGGTGACATAAATGATAGTCATCCAGGAGATATATCGGGGGTAGAGCTTGATATCTCAACACTCCCCCTCAAGCTCAAATCCATCTCACGTACACCAAGCAAGCTCCTAAATCTGCGAAGCTTCTCGGTACCCAATGCCTTCGTAAAAATATCAGCCACCTGCTCCTCAGTGCTGACATAGACAAGATCAATCTCACCAGCTAGAACCTTCTCTCTCACAAAGTGATAATGCACCTCAATGTGCTTTGTTCTAGCATGATAAACTGGGTTATTAGCAAGCATGATGCTGCTAATGTTGTCACAATGAATGACAACTGCTGCATGAATTGACTGTCCCATATCTGCAAGTAGCTTCCGTAACCAAGCTACCTCACATGCAGCCATTGCTGCACCCCTGTACTCAGCCTCTGTGCTCGACAAGGCAACTGTTGGCTGCTTCTTGCTGCTCCAACTGATGGCACCACTCCCAAGGGAAAACATAAAACCACTAGTAGATCTCCTGTCTGAGACACTACCAGCCCAGTCAGCATCTGCTGTGTATCCATGTACCTGTAATGCACACCCAGCTTCATAAAACAGTCCATAATGCAATGTGGACTTCACATACCGCAGTATGCGCCTAGCCGCATCCAAATGTGGCTTCCTCGGTGCCTGCATAAACTGACTCACCAGCCCCACAGCATAGCTCAAATCTGGTCTGGTTATAGTCATGTAAATCAAGCTACCTACTATGCGCCTGTACATAGTAATATCTTCAAGAAGCTCACCTGTCTCTGCATTGAGCTTCACATTCTGCTCCAATGGAACAGAAATAGGCTTACAGCCTGTCATCCCATATTTAGACAGCATGTCCAGACCGTATTGCCTTTGCAACAGCCATATCCCACTCGGGGATCTAATAACCTCAATGCCCAAGAAGTAACGCAGCTCTCCCAAATCCTTCATCTCAAATTTCTGCTTCAATAGCAGCTTCACTTCATTAATGTCTGCATCACTATCACCTGTAATAATCAAGTCATCAACATAGATGACTATAAGCACAATCCCTCTGTTTGTCCTTTTCACATAAAGTGAAAAATCTGAATTGGAAATCTGAAATCCAATAGTGACAAGATATTGCCCTATCTTGTCTGACCATGCCCTCGGCGCCTGTTTTAAGCCATACAAGGCTTTGCGCAACCTGCATACAAAATCGGGGTGTGAATTATCCTCATAACCTTCTGGCTGCATCATATAAACCTCTTCCTGCAAATCACCATGCAAGAAGGCATTTTTCACATCCATCTGATGCAAAGACCATCCCTTTGCAGCAGCCATAGCAATTACTGCTCTCACGGTTGCCATCCTTGCAACTGGGCTGAAAGTTTCCTCATAGTCAATTCCATATGTCTGCGCAAAACCTTTGGCAACCAATCTTGCCTTGTACCTGCTAACAGACCCATCAGCATTGTGCTTTACTTTGTAAACCCACTTGCAGCCAATAGCCTTCTTATCATGAGGCAAAGGCATCAAATCCCAAGTGTGGTTTGCATCCAAGGCAGCCATCTCTTCATCCATAGCTGCTTCCCAATTTTTATGCCCTGCTACATCCTCAAAACATGTGGGCTCTGGCTCCTCTAGAACCTTGACCATATAAGCATAGTGATGTGCTGTATACCCATCATATCTCAGCCTGTCAACTGGATACTTAATACGAGTGGACCTCCGTACAACTAGATCAGTTGCAGGAGTCTTTAAATCATGCCTGCTTTTCCTTGCACCAGGTGTAACAATAGAAGGAATCCCAAGTTCCTCATCAAGGCTCATTTCAGAGCCGCTTGACTCTCCATCAACATGTGAGCTACCAGCAGACACATCAAACACTGGAGCATGGTCTACTTTTTCTTTTCCCTTATGTGATACCTGCACAACACTATCAGGGCTGCCATGTGACGATTCACTAGATCTCAATCTCCCTGTCCATGCATTAGATCCACTAGTAGAGGACTCTCTGGGTCCACTCAAGGCTTGAGATTGCTGCTCTGCATTTATTGCAGCATTCCCATTTCCTGCATCTGCATCTCCTACCATAACAGTTGGTGCATACCAGCTGCTCATTTCATCAAAAACAACATCTCTGCTCACTTGCATTTTGCGGGTGGAAGGGTTATAACAGCGATACCCTTTCTGGTGCTGAGCATATCCAATAAAGATGCATTTTTCTGCCTTTGGATCCAGCTTTGTTCTCTTCTCATCAGGAACATGAACATAAGCTATGCAACCAAATACCTTCAAGTGAGAAATATCTGGTTTTTGGCCTGTATACATTTCTTCAGGCGTCATGCCATGGACAGCTGCAGTGGGGGTTCTGTTCATAATATAAACAGCAGTTGCTACTACTTCAGCCCAAAAATAATCAGGCATGTTTTTCTCATTTAGGATCGCCCGTCCTACTTCTGCAATATGCCTGTTCTTCCTTTCTGCAACCCCATTCTGCTGAGGGGTAGACCTGCATGAGTACTTCCTTTGAATTCCCTGTTGTTTCAGATATTCACAAAATTCTTCTGAAAAGTACTCTCCCCCTCCATCAGATCTTAGCACTTTAATATGCACATCTTTCTCTTTTTCAACCATGGCCTTAAAAGCCTTGAAATGGCTGAACACTTCACTTTTGTGCTTCATAAAATAAATCCACACCTTCCTAGTGTAGTCATCAATAAACGTCACATAATAATGGCATCCACCAATAGAAGCAGTTTTGGTTGTCCAAACATCTGAATGGATCACTTCCAAAGGTCTTCTGCTTACCTTAGCATTTTTGGGAAATGCATGTCTGGCCTGCTTACCCATTTGGCATGCTTCACATACCCTTTGCATTCCCTCAACTCTGAATTTAGGCAAACCTGCAACAATGTTTTTCGTTTGCATAGATTTCAGCCTTTGTATATTCACATGCCCAATGCGCTTGTGCCATATCTCAATATCTACAATGACACCTCTCCCAATGCGCAAACATAGCAGCTTTCACCTCAGGCATATCAACATCCAAGGTGAACATTCTGCCATTTTTGTTGCCTTTCGCAACCAAGCGGCACTTATTTTTCAAGTCCTCAACAAAGCATCCATAAGGATTAAATCTAACCTGCAGACCTTGCTCAACCATCTGGCCAACTGAAACCAGGTTCTTAGTGATTTTTGGAACATGACGTACATCTGCCAAGTACTTCGTTTTGCCATCCTGCATAGCCAATGGCACTTTACCAACCTGCGTAATTGGGTGCGCAGTATCATCACCTGTTTCAACATAACCTGGCTTATCCAAATTTCTAACATCATGAAACCACTCACCATGACTGGTCATGTGGTTAGAGGCACCTGAATCAACATACCAAACATCATTGCAAGCTGCAGCATCTCCTGACATGGAGTTAACCATATGCTGCATCACAAAAAGGTGCTCATTTCTGTCGTCACCATGCCCACTTGATGATGCATAGTTGCTTTGCTGCAACTTCCCACTTTTGATGTCATTCTGCTTTTTATAGCATGTATTCTCCTTGTGTCCAGGCTTTCCACAATAATAGCATTCTGTGCTGCTATTTACTTGCTGGTTCCTTTGCCATGAACCACGGCCTCTTTGGCTCCCCCTGCCTCTAGAACTACCATGTCCTCCTCCATAGGACTGGTTTTCCTGTTGTTGCTGTTGGTTCTGATTTCCTGCACGGCCACCAAAACGGCCTCTTCCTCTACCCCTGCCTCTACTTGTATTCGAGTAGAAAGCAGTCTCTTGAGAAGTTGAGGTGGCTGAACCACCATTCCTTTGCTCTTCACTCAGCAAGAGAGCAATAAGTTCCTGAAAATCAGGAAATGTTTCACGGACTCCAATGGATGTCCGAAACTGTGCATAATCTTTCCCAAGACCATTCAAGGTCACAGACACTAAGTCCTCATCATCAACAGGTGCTCCAATGGAGGCAAGAGAATCTGCAAGGCCTTTCACCTTCAAGGAATACTCATTTATATTCAAATTTTGCCTTTGCACATTGTGCAACTCCTGCTTTAGCTGCATCTTTCGTGCTTTGGTATTTGTGCTATACAGCTTCACCAATGTATCCCATGCCTCCTTAGGCGTCTCTACATCCTGTATATGCACAATCATAGAATCTGAAATGCTAACAGACAGCCAATACAAGCATTTTCTGGCTTTTTCATGCCATTCTTTAAAGGCCTTCAATTCAGCAGGAGTGGGAGCAGTACCCAAAACTGGTTCTGCAGTTTCACCACTGATGTAATCCCAAACTCCCTTTCCCATAAGGAAGTTTGTCATCCTGAACTTCCATGCTTGGAAGTTGTTCTTGTCAAGCTTCTCACTGACAATGGTAGACAGATTCTCAGACATTTTACAAATCACGAATTGCAACAGCAACCTGTAAACACAGCAAATGCCTCACAAGGGCAAATAGCAAAACTTCTACAAAAAGCCTCACAGGGGCAGATCTGCAACACTGACGAAAGTGGTATTTCACCACACAGTCACTTCCTAGTGACGATTTTGCATCAACAGGCAACAGGCATGAATCTGCAACTCCCAATATCTCTGCACACAGGCATACGATGCAATTTCTGTGGCACCTTTCCACCGACTAGCCGCGCAGCGAAAAACAGGGCCTTTTTCTGAGTGCCTGCGAAGAACTTGCGCCTTCAAAACGGGCCCCGAAACGGCCTCAAATCAAAAAAATAAAGTCACCTAGGGCTTTGCCAATGTCTTAGCATATACTGCGCTCTCGCCACACCGCGAAGGGCCTCTCAATCTGAAACAGTGCACTCCTGCACTTCTGGCTGTGCTACCTGCAGAGATTTGCTCCCAAACTCGAAATAGGAAAGCAACACTGGTCCTCTTACCAGGACACCACAAACTTGGCTTGCTTTCTTGAGCTCCTTACCACGAACAAGGCTCTGATACCATGTAAAGAATAAGGGAGAGAGATAGGAGACTCAAGTTCAGCTTTCTTCACAACACACAAAAGAGAGAGGACACAAGGTTGGAGGGTGAAGCCTTTCTTCACTTTTTGCACACAACAACAATAATACAATAGAAGAGGGAAATACCCTATATGTCAAACCCTAGAATACGTGGTTCATATGTGAACCCAAACCAAAAACATACGTGGTAGTCTAACTACACCACGAGTACAACTAACATAGACGGTGACATAAATGATAGTCATCCAGGAGATATATCGGGGGTAGAGCTTGATATCTCAACAGCTCCAAGGTTTAGAGTAGAGTACATGGTGGAGAACTCGTCTCCCTTGTAGGTCATGGAGATTAAGGGTTGAGGAACTAAGGGTTTAGGGGGAGCATAGGAGTGGGAGAGGAAGAAGGTGTAAGAGCATGGGGAAGAAGAGAGAGGAGGGAGGAGGAGGAGGAGGAGGAGGGGGAGGGAGGAGGAGAAGGAAGGAGGAGAGAGGAGGAGGAGGAGGAGGAGGGAGGAGGAGGAGGGAGGAGGAGAAGGAAGGAGGAGGAGGAGGGAGGAGGAGGAGGGAGGAGGAGAAGGGAGGAGGAGGAGAAGGGAGGAGGAGGAGGAAGAGGGAGTAGGAGAAGGGATGAGGAGGAGGGAGGAGGAGAGGGAGAGGATGGGTTGCAAGGTTAGAGGAGAGGGGAGGAGGAAATGCAAGTTTAGCAAATGCTTTTGGACATGGAATGCAAGGAAGCATGGACACTTGCGACAATTGCTTGGAATACCAAAGTAGAACTCAACACAATGCCACAAAGTGTGTGGGCTTCATTCCATTATGGGGTATTTACACAAGTTGGAGAGCTTCTCTCTCTGCATGTAGGAATTGTAAGACACTCTCTCTCTACATGTAGAAGTTGCATGTAGAACTCGCACGTAGGAGTTGCATGTAGAGGTTACATGTAGAACTCGCATGTAGGAGTTGCATGTAGAACTCACATGTAGGAGTGGCATGTAGAGCTCGCATGTGGGAGCTGCATGTAGGAGTTGCGTGTAGAACTCACATGTAGAACTCACATGTAGAACTCACATGTAGGAGTTGCATGTAGGAGTTGTATGTAGAACTTGCATGTAGAACTCGCATGTAGGAGCACTAGCAACCGCATGGGGAAGTGCTCTAAGAAGATTTCCTGATGCAAGGGAAGCCATGAGGTGGGGTTGCTCCCTTCTCCAACTTCACTTTGTATAATGGAATCAAATTGTCTACCTTCCGTATTATGGTTAGTACTAACTGTTGGTCTAATGAATAATATTCATAGACTTCTAACTCCCTTCATGCAAGCTTTTGTTGTAGCTTGTACTCGCCTTCTAGAGCTGTAAGCCTTGACCCTTCAAGCTCATACAAAGGAGGAAACAAGAGGAATAAGCCTGGCTCTCTTAGTGTATATATTCTATTCCATAATGGAATAGTGGGAACATTCTAAGACTCAATGTATATTCTATTCCAATAATCACATAGTGTCAACATTGTAAGACTTAATTTGCTTTAAAATGTAATGTGTATAATAGGAACTTTATTAGATTTTAATCTATAGCTTCATTACACTTTGCATATCAATATAGCTTACTATGTACATTCTATCTTGTAATGGAATAGTGTATACATTCTATTCCATGTGTTTTTGCTCTTGGTCTTGGGGTGTAACATGCCCCCCTTCTTGCAGTTGATCCATCCTCGGATCAAGACATGTGGACAAGGCTGGTCGTGAGTATTGACTGAATGAGGGAGTGATAATTGAAGATTCATTGTAAGATTCGACAAAAAGGGAATCGGGGCTCGCAAAAGTGTTTGTCGTGCATGTCCTCAAATTTGCATATGTGGTGCATGTGGAGATTGCACACTCGGAGGTACATATGAAAGACCCATTTGAAGGTGGACCCCTCCTCCATGTTGAAGCCAATGTCGTGGTGGATTCTAGCATCGGATGCTGCTTCAAATTGTTGCGTAACAAAATGATGAGGAGGTGGAAGTAACGGATGGAGGTGACGATGGTAGGATCGAGAACTTCTGCAAACCGATTGATATAGTGTTGAATCTGGGTAATGAGGCTGTATGACATTTGAGTCATTCTCTTGCATTAGTCGAAAGATTGACCACTTCCACCTATGGAGCACAGGCATATATGTAGGGTGTATATGGCGGGAGTGGCAGGTGTTGCAGTAGTGTATTCAAAATTCTTGCTCTTGCCTCTTTCCTTGGCTCAATGGGTCACTTCCCAGTTGTGGTAACTTGGTAAGTCTGACTAATGAAGGCGGCAAGTGGGCAATATCGACCACCTTGAGGTCATAGCTTTGAAGCTTGCCTTTCCACAGGGTCAAAGTCGTCACATCCTTGAAGGGTTGGCATTGATGTAGGACATGATACCACCTTGGATCGGTTGTTGGAATGTCATCGTGGTGATCTTTGCTATCTGTTTAAGGTGGTGCCTACTGCGGAACTTCTTCGAGAGCCACAAACGCTAGTCTTAAAATTTTTTGAACCTGCTCCAATGTCAGGTCATTGTTTGGGAGGGTCCTATAAAGGATCTATAGAAGCCTCAAATGACTCCACGTGTATTATAGTGTAGGGGTGGGGAGAAGAGAGTTGTGTGGAGGACAACTGTGTAGAGGGGGTGGGATGTGGTAGGGTGAGGGAAATTGAGATATGTGCTAAGGGGGGAAGTACCAGGATGGTTGCGTTTAGTTGGTGGATGAGGAAGGTATGGTTTGTTGGGATCGAAATGGCTATATTAGACTCTTCATCAGTTAGGGAGCTAGGATAAGCGACATGATCCATTTCAAAATAGCTAAAGCCCTCGTCGGTGTTGCATGGCTTTTAAGACTTTATTATACAATTGGAGAACTCTAGTAGGAGGGTATTGCACCACTCCAAGCACCAAAAGAAATTGATAGGTCTGTTGAGCCTCCTCTCTACCTTGTTTACACATCCACCGAGGCCTTTGGCCATGGAATGTGGGGAGCACTGTTGAGATATCGAGCTCCACTCGCGATATGCCAGGGTGACCGCTGTGCATTTATGTCACCGACTTGTTAGCTACAGATGCGGTTGGTACACCGCCCACGAATAATAGCTGGATGACATCTATCTTTATCTACACTAGTTCGTGCTCAATTAATATGCCACCTTAGTTAGTTGAGTTTGGTTTGAGACCCACATATAGGGTTCTTCTATTTCTTTGTACTTGAGTTCTTTTGGCTTACACAACTAAGAAGAGGAAAACTGTTTTCAGCCTCCACCTTTGTGTGTATTACCCCATTGTGCTTGTGAGAAAGCCTCAAGTGAGACTCCTTTCCTCTCTCCCACTATCTTCACATGGTATCAGAGCCTTGTTCGCGGTAAGGAGCTCAAGAAAGCAAACCAAGTTCGCAGTGTCCTGGTAAGAGGACAAGTGTTGCTTTCCTTTTTCGAGTTTGGGAGCAAATCTCTGCAAGTAGCACAGCCGGAAGTGCAAGGTGCACTGTCTCAGATTGAGACACCCTTCGCGGTGTGGCGAGAGGGCATTCTATGCTACGGGATAGGGCAAAGCCCTGGGTGACTTTATTTTTTTGATTCGAGGTCATTTTGGGGCCCGTTTTTGGAGGCGGAAGTTCTCCGCAAGCACTTAGAAAAAGGCCCTGTTTTTGCTGTGCGACCACTGCTCGGCTAGTCGGTGAAAAGTTGCCGTAGAAATTGCATCGTATGCCTGTGTGCACAGATATTGGGAGTTGCAGATTCATGCTTGTTGCTTGTTGATGCAAAATCGTCACTAGGAAGTGACTGTGTGGTGAAATACCACTTTCGTCAGTTTTGCAGATCTGCCCGTGTGAGGCAAAAGCTGTGTTTTTGCAGTGACAGAATATTTTGCAGTGTTCTATAATGGCATCTGATTCTCTTTCACAGATTGTCACTGAAAAGCTTGACAAGAACAACTTCCAGGCATGGAAGTTTAGAATGACGAATTTCTTGATGGGAAAAGGCTACTGGGAGTTCATTACAGGAAATGAAGAAGAACCAGTTCTTCCTAATGTTCCCAATCAACAAGAAATGCAGGCATTTAAAGGATGGCATGAGAGAGCCAGAAAAGTTATGTACTGGTTGTCTATCAGTATTTCAGATTCAATGATTGTGGATATTCAGGATGCAAGTACGCCAAAGGTGGCATGGGATACTTTGGCTAAAATGTACAACACAAATACGTAGGCCAGGAAAATGCAGCTCAAGCAGGAGCTGCACAATGTGCAGAGAGAAAATATGAGCATCAATGACTACCACATGAAGGTGAAGAAAATTGCGGATGCACTTGCTTCCATTGGGTCGCTAGTGGATGATGACGATTTAGTTTCTGTGACCTTGAATGGTCTAGGAAAGGATTATGCACAGTTTCGGACATCCATTGCCGTTCATGAAAAATTTCCTGATTTTGAGGAGTTGATTGCTCTTCTAATTTCTGAAGAGCAGAGAAATGGTGGTGCATCTTCTTCAGCAGGAACTTCAAAAGAAACTGTCTTCTACTCAAATGCTGGTAGAGGTAGAGGCAGAGGTAGAGGAGGTCGATCTGCAGGCCGTGGTAGAAATCATAATATGCAGCAAATGCAAGAAAACCAGTCCTATGCAAGAGGACGTGGTAACTCTAGAGGCAGGGGGAGCCAAAGAGGTCGTAGTGGATGGCAGAGAGGCCAAAATGCAAACAGCAATGTTGAATGCTACTACTGTGGTAAAATGGGGCATATGGCTAAAGACTGCTACAAAAAGCAGAATGACATTATGAATGGAAAATTGCAGCAAGGCAATTATGCATCCTCTAGTAGACAGGGTGATGACAGGAATGAGCATTTGTTTATGGTGCAGCATATGACAAATTCTGTGACAAGTGCAAGAAGAAAGCAATGATGTGTGGTATGTTGACTCAGGTGCGTCAAACCACATGACAGGTCATGCTGAATGGATGCGGGATGCAAGGAAAATGGAAAAACCAGGATTTGTGGAGACTGGTGATGATACTGCACATCCTATTGTGCAGATTGGCAAAATTCCTTTGTCTATGCAGGATGGGAAAAAGAAATACTTGTCTGATGTATTTCATGTCCCGAACATCACCAAGAACCTGGTTTCTGTTGGTCAGATGGTTGAGCAGGGCTTGCAGGTCAGATTTAATCCTCATGGATGCTTTGTTGAGGATATGAAAAATAATGGTCGCTTGATAGCAAAAGGAAAGAAGAAGGGCAGGATGTTTACGTTGGATGCAGACATGCCTGAATTGAGTGCAGCAATGTTTGCACATGGGACCGGTGTAGTTGCAGATATTGATATCTGGCACAAACGCATTGGTCATGTTAATATACAGCGACTTAAATCAATGCAAGCCCAAAATATTGTTGCAGGATTGCCTAAATTCAAGGTTGCAGAAATGCACAAGGTTTGTGAAGCCTGTCAATTTGGGAAACAGGCAAGGAAACCTTTTCCTAGGCATGTTCAAGAGAGTAAAAAGCCATTGGAATTAATCCACTCTGATGTGTGGACTACTAAAGCTGCATGTATTGGTGGCTGCCACTATTTTGTCACATTTATTGATGACTTCAGCAGAAAACTTTGGGTGTATTTTATGAAAAAGAAAAGTGAAGTGTTTGGTCACTTCAAAGCTTTCAAAGCTATGGTTGAAAAAGAAACAGGCCTGCAAATAAAATGCCTAAGGTCAGATGGAGGGGGAGAGTACCTCTCAAATGAGTTTGCAAGGTTCTTGCAGGAGCATGGTATAAAGCAGCAATATTCATGCAGTCATACCCCACAGCGAAATGGAATTGCAAAAAGGAAAAATAGGCATATTGGAGAGGTATCTCGGGCTATGCTAAATGAAAAAGATCTACCAGATTATTATTGGGCTGAAGCAGTTGCTACAGTAGTTTATATAATGAATAGGACTCCCACTGCAGCAATACATGGCATGACGCCAGAGGAGATGTATACTGGTAGGAAACCAGATATTTCTCATTTGAAAATTTTTGGTTGCATTGCCTATGTCCATGTGCCAGATGAGTTGAGGTCCCCAAAAGCTGAGAAGTGCGTCTTTATTGGTTATTCTCTGTAGCAGAAAGGGTATAGATGCCATGATTGATGTAGATGCACAAAATGGTAATGCTGCACAGAATTCACAGCAGCAATCACAAAATATCAGTGGACCTGCAGTGTCCTCTAGTAGTGGTTCACATACCTTGCCATGGATAGGTAGATTGAGATCAAGAGAATCTCCTCAAAGCAATGCAGATAGTGGTACGCAGGTATCACGAAAAGGAAAAGAGAAGGTAGATCAGCCCATGTTTGATGTGAATGCATGTCACTCTTATGTGGATGGTGAATCCAGTGGCTCAGAGCAGAGCATTGATGATGAGTTGGGTATTCCTTCGGTTGTTACACCTGGAGTAAGGAAGACCAGGGATGTTTTGAGAGCACCTGGAAGTGAGCCTATTTTGTGCAGGTCTACCACGATTAGGTATCCTATGGATAGGCTGAAATATGATGGATTTACAGCCATTCACTATGCCTATATGGTCAAAGTGATACAGGAACCAGAACCCACTTCTTTTGAGCAAGCCATGGGAAATGAAAAATGGGAGAAAGCCATGGATGAAGAAATGGATGCCTTGGATGCAAATGCTACATGGGAATTGGTGCCTTTGCCTAAAGACAAGAATGCAATTGACTGTAAGTGGGTTTATAAGATCAAGCACAATGCAGATGGTTCTGTGAATAGATACAAGGCAAGATTAGTTGTCAAGGGGTATGCACAGACATATGGCATTGATTATGAAGAAACTTTTAGCCCGGTTGCAAGGATGGCAACTGTAAGAGCAGCCATTGCTATGGCTACATCAAAGGGATGGTCTTTACATCAGATGGATGTAAAGAATGCCTTCTTCCATCTGGTTATGTTCATGCTATTCATCCTGAGTTTGTTTGCAGGTTGAAGAAAGCCTTGTATGGCTTGAAGCAAGCACCTAGAGCAGGGTCTAATAAGATAGGACAGTATCTTCTCACTATTGGTTTTCAGATTTCCAAGGCAGATTTCTCACTCTATGTGAGAAAAACAGAGAAAGGGATTATGCTGCTTGTCATTTATGTTGATGATTTGATCATCACAGGTGATAGTGATGAAGATATCCTTCATGTCAAAATGCTATTGAGGCAGAATTTTGAGATGAAGGATTTGGGAGAGCTGCGTTAGTTCTTGGGCATTGAGGTGATTAGATCACCAAGTGGCATTGCGTTATTACCAAGCCAGATCTGAGCTATGCTGTTGGGTTGGTAAGTCAGTTTATGCAGGCTCCAAGGAAACCGCATTTGGATGCGGCTAGATGCATACTCAGGTATGTGAAGTCCACATTGCAGTATGGACTATTTTATGAGGCTGGGGCTCAGATACAGTTACATGGATACACTGATGCTGATTGGGCTGGTAGTATTTCTGATACACGATCTACCAGTGCATATGTGTTCTCTTTTGGGAGTGATGCAGTCACTTGGAGCAGCAAGAAACAGCCTACAGTTGCCTTGTCGAGCACAGAGGCTGAGTACAGGGGTGCAGCAATGGCTGCATGTGAGGTAGCTTGGTTGCATAAGCTACTCTATGATATGCATCAGATGGGCCAATTGTCATTTATTGTGACAACATGAGCAGCATACACTTGGCAAAGAACCCAGTCTTTCATGCTAGAACAAAGCACATTGAGGTGCATTATCACTATGTGCGGGAGAAGGTTTTACTAGGTCTCATTGATCTAGTTTATGTCAGCACAGAGGATCAGGTAGCTGACATATTCATGAAGGCATTGGGCGCAGAGAAGTTGGGCAAGTTCAGAGACCTGCTTGGTGTGCAAGAATTGGGATTGAGCTCGAGGGGGAGTGTTGAGATATCAAGCTCCACTCGCGATATGCCAGGGTGACCGTTGTGCATTTATGTCACCGACTTGTTAGCTACAGATGCGGCTGGTACACCGCCAACGAATAATAGTTGGATGACAGCTATCTTTATCTACACTAGTTCGTGGCTCAGTTAGTATGCCACCTTAGTTAGTTGAGTTTGGTTTGAGACCCACATATAGGGTTCTTCTATTTCTTTGTACTTGAGTTCTTTTGGCTTACACAACTAAGAAGAGGAAAACTATTTTCAGCCTCCACCTTTGTGTGTATTCCCCCATTGTGCTTGTGAGAAAGCCTAAAGTGAGACTCCTTCCCTCTCTCCCACTATCTTCACAAGCACGCCTAGGTAGGGATAAGTGCATCAAGGTGTCATTGAAAACCCTAGATTGAGAAGGATAGTAAAACCGCATGATCTACATACAATAGATTTAGGGTTAAAGGATAAGTCTGCTCCACCTAGTGTCATCGTGAAGGCTCCAATTTATCAATGCATATACCAAAGAGGGTTGATGATAAATAACAACCCTATTTGGTCCCATCCATGTTCATGATATCCTCTATCCACTCAATTACTACTTCTCCATTACAACTGCCCTTGATTCTTCTGAAATTTTAGTTGATTGGTTGGATCGAGTTTTCAATTACTAGTATGTATTTCTTTTCATGTGTGTGTCTCTCTTTCATTGGGTGTCCAAGAGCTACCAGTACATGACTTGCATGCAATTAATATGTGTGTTTATTGTATGTTTGTTTGGTTTGTTTGGGTTGGGTGTTTCATTTATATCTCATTTGTAGATCTTGATGGTGTGATGGGAAACATTTAGCTTGAATATAGCTCTTGATGGTTTGAAGCTCATAGCCATGAAACAACAGATATGTAGGAATGAAATTTACATTTCTCTCCCTCCTACATGACCCTTATCTGCTCTTATGACTATACCATCATGGTGGCTACAGAAGTGCCAGTGTACTTTGAAGATGGAGTTGACAAGCTAGAATGGCAAACTGCTATGAATGAAGAAATGGAAGCTTTGTACAAGAATACTAATTGGGAATTATGTGACCTTCCACCAAGAAAGAAGGCCATAACAAACGAATGGGTATACAAAGTGAAGTACAATCCAGATGGAAGAATTGAAAGATACAAAGCTAGAGACTAGTTGCAAAATGAATTGCATAGCAATATGGTCAAGGTTATGATGAGACTTATGCTCGAGTAGCAAAGATGAATTCCATATGGTTCTTGATATCACTAGTGACACTTAGCAGATGGAATGTGTACTGAGTCAATGTCAAGAATGCTTTTCTCAATGGTTACCTAAGGAATTCTACATGCAACGACCAATAGGTTATGCTGAAGAATCAGGTTTGCCATCTCAAGAAAAGTCTCCATGGCTTAAAGCAAGCACCAAAAGTTGGCACAATAGAATCGATAAATACTTTGCTACTCTGGGATAAGATCCAATCCAGATCATACTCTCTACTACAAAGTTTAAGGGGGAGACATCACTCTTGCAATTTTTTACGTAGATGATCTGATTGTGATCAGAAGCAATGATAGCTTCATCAAAAGGTTGAAACAAGACTTATCTATAGAGTTCAACATGAAAGATCTTGAAATTCTACACTATTGTCTTGGTATTGAGTTTTGGAGGGATTCAGATAGCACCTTCATGAGTCAGATCAAATATGTTCACAGTCTCATGGAGAAGTTTCATATGGTAGATTGCAAGGTTGTAGCCACTCCCACGAGAACAGAGTTTGAAACTTACAAAAGATTCAGAAAAGCCTACTGTCAATGACAAGTACTATTGGTAGCTCATCAGATCTCTTATATATGTGACTATGACACAGCCTTTATGCAGTAAGCTCACTTGGACTATTTATGTCAAATCCAAAACAATCTCACCGGAATGTAGCCAAAAGAGTCTTGAGATACATCAGAGGTATAAGACAGTTCAGGATAGAATATAGAGGAAGTCATCCAAGGTTGCATGGATACTATGACAGTGATTATGCCAAAGATTATGAGACCAAGAGATCCACATAGGGTTATGCGTTTTTCCTTGGTCAAGGTGCTATATCATGGTTGTCAAACAAACAACCAACTGTTTCTTTGTATTCAATTGAAACAGAATATAGAGCACTCACTATAGGTGCATGTGAGGCTATATGGCTCAAAAGACTATTGTCAAAAACAAATTACTTTGATGAATCAAAGCCAATAACAATGTACTGTGATAATCAATCGGTTCAAGCATTGGCCAAGAATCTAGTATATCACTCTAAGACCAAGTACATTGATGTTAGAGAGCACTTCATTAGAGAAAGAGTGTTACTTGGTGGCAGCATCACACTGCAACATTGTGATAGCAAAGAAAATGTTGCAGACATCTTTACCAAACCACTCGGTAAAGAGCTTTTTGAGAAGCACCATTGTGATAATCAATTGGCTCAAGAATCTAGTATATCACCATTGTGATAATCAATTGGCCAAGAATCTAGTATATCACTCCAGGACCAAGCACATTGATGTTAGAGAGAACTTCATCAGAGGAAGAGTGATACTTGGTGACATCACACTGCAACATTGTGATAGCAAAGAAAATGTTGCTGACATCTTTACCAAACCACTCGTTAAAGAGCTTTTTGAGAAGCACCGACAAGCTCTTGGTTTGACCCAGAGGAAGGGCTTTCCCATTAAAGGGGTGTGATTGAATGTAATGCTCAGTCCGTTTTTGATTCCCAAGAATCATCATCTTGAGGGAAGGCCTAAATCATGATGTTTATCTTGAGGGAAGGTGTTGAGAAACCATGCTCAACATCATGTGATCATATGTGCATGGCACTAACCCAAATAGAGTGCCATAAAGGAAAGGGTTAGATGCCCTAACCCTAACTCTAAAAGGGTTTGTATATACTCTACATTTTCAATTTAATCTAGTGTATAGTTAGTCATTTGTGGTGTGCTCTCTAGTTGTGCCCTCTCTCCTCATCTCCACTTTTCTCCTCTCCCCTCTTCATATTTTGTTAGTAAGGAAGCATGTTCATTCGCTTCATATAGTTTGCTTCCAATTCAAATTATTCAAAGATTAATAAATTATGAGATTGAGATGTTACATGACATTATTTTTTGATGAATTGTTTTCTACTTGTCAAACTAAATATCACACTAAACTAGGAATAACAAGCTAATATCTACATGTCACTCATTCCCATGGGGTGATACGGAAGAATGATTAAAGATTCTTTTGGCGAAAGGTTGTAAATGGATTTTACACGGAGTCTATAGTTTGAGAAGTGGTTTCATGATCTTGTATTTAACTTCTTGGTAAATCAATGTCATTTAATAATAACAACTTATGAATATTGATTCTAATTTCTGAAAAGTATCTCATGTTTTGAAAAAGAAGAGTTATAATTAATAGTAAAGAATAAGAATATTACTTTGCTCAATAAGTTAACATAAGATGCCAGGTCCCTCGGGTATATCTATCACATGTAGGGGTTCCTACAGTCCTTTTCTCTTATCCTCAACTTTCGCAACAATGTCATCCTCTGTGTATTTGGCTTGCTTTGGTGCTTTGTCTTGGGCTCCCTAAAATGCCTTTAATGTTGCAACAACCTCCTCTTTAAAAGACTTGGGGGTGCATTGATGTGGCCTGGGTTCACAAAGGATTCTCACAAGCAAAGCAAATAAGACTGAACACAGTTTACAATGCACCATATTGCGGTGTTTGTCTTTATTTTTCACCTCTCATTAATTCTACAACAAAATAAATGTGCCCAATTTACTAGATTTCCCATCTTTTCTTAGTGCATTAAAGTGTAATTATCTTTTGAAATATAGTTGTATTTGTTCAACAGCAAGACCCTCTCCAAAAATCAGTAACACCACTCCTTTCATTGATTTGCTTGTGTTTTCTTTACCAAAAAGTATCCCTTGGAATGGGTACACACAAACATTCACTGATCATCACCTTGTCTCAATACCTACATGGGATTTAGAGGTAATTGGAAAATTTTGAAATGAAATCTGACATTACAGGTATATCTGGTGTCAACCTACCATCAATATCCTTTAGGAGCTGGAACTACTCCTTTACTTCCATGTTTAGAGCCCACATCCACCAAGGAAGTTTTTAGAATGTATGCAACCTCATTGTATGACTCAGAGTGCGCTCTTTGTGACTGTATTGTGCTTAAACTCTTAAAAATGCATAGTGGTTTCAATGGCAAGTCTCTTACTGACCTTGCCAAGGACTCAACTATATGCTCATCATTGGGCTCTGTTGTCCACCTCTGCAATGACCATCGCTTTGCCTAGGAAATCCTTCTCTTCTTCATTTTGGAATTGAACTGGTTGCTACAATCTGTAGGCTATATGGACTACTACTGCTTACTCACCATCCACCCCTTCTTCTGCTACTGCTCAGAGCATTCCTTGCATGCTGGTTGGGCTGGTACAAGAAGGAATACTAATTTTCTGAGACCTTTACAGATAAGGCGGCAGTCCCAAGTACTAAATGGCTAGAGGATGACAAAGACATAAGGAGATGAGGTAAAGCGCATCCATCAAGCTGGGACCCATGCTTTACTTACTCTTAACACATAGGCTACAAAACTTAACACTCTTCACCACATAAATAGGTTGAAAGGGACAAAAGTATGGGTAGGCTCACTCGAACACTCGAGCACAACCGAGTTAGAAGGCACATGAGTTGTCAAGCAGCCAAACAGGATGGCAAATGGGTAGTATACTATGAGGGTATCAAGGAGTTTAAATTAATACTAAAAGACCTTCAGTCTTAAACTGATATATAATCGTCTATTGTCTTAATTTTTTAGACTACTATGTAGGTGTTCTATAATAACTCAGAATTGGTTTGGGAGCTACCTTGGGGACTCCTTGAATGGATGTATTAGTTGGTTTTTTGCTCTCCCATAGACCTCTTGGCCTCTTGTGGACATAAATAGACTCTCTCTCTCTCTCTCTCTCTCTCTCTCTCTCTCTCTCTCTCTCTCTCTCTCTCACTCCGGGTGATGTTGTAAGCCCATACGGCTTTAGTAACCTTTTGATCCCACTGGCTCATGTACCTTGCAACCATTTTTCCCATGGATTTATAAAGGAGGCCATTGGTCCCCACTCTGTTTGTCCCATGGATGCTGGATAATAGATGCTAGAAGTGTAATGATCAATACCCATACGATCCATGAGAAACTCCACTGCTTCATTTAAGAATGGACTCCCATGGTCAAACACTATTTCTCCCAAATATTGCACAGATACATTCAAATATGAAGTCTAAAGCTACCTTACCATTTGTAGTAGGGAGGGCAATAGGACCACACCACCTGCATCAACATTGTGATCGTCCCTTCTACTGGCGTAAGGGCCACATTGGTTTGTAGCATTAAAATACTCAAGATTTGCTCACCCTGCTAATGGAGGGATGAGCCGAACCCGACTGCATTGCTTGTCTCATTGATTCAATGTTGGAAATCCCCGCCACCGTATTGACCAGACTTGTTATCGAAAGGGGGTTGGTAACCTCGTTCAATGCTGTTGTCCCCGCCATGCTGGTTGTTGCTGCCAAATTGGGCTATGGGTATCTGCATCACTCGTTGGTGCCATCACTACTGTGGATGACTGATGTTGTGTCATGAATCCTTGGAAAGTCGGCTGAGAAGAGATCAGTGGAGCCACAGGTGCCATCGACACTGCTTTTAACACCAACTGGGAGGAGATCGGTGGAGGCAAGGGGGGCACTGGAGCTACTGAGGTCGGCGTCGCGTGTGTACGAGCTTGCAATGAGCTGCCACCCTCCTGATTGTGTTTTCTTTTCCTCTGTCGCTCAATGCGGGAGATTCTTGGGCCATCTGACTAGCAACCTGATGACAGTGCTGCCGAGGTACAAGGGCACTTTGGTGTTGCCAGTAATTGAGAAGAGAAGGTTGAGCATTTGGCCCAACTTTCTCGTAATTATTTTGCCCCTTGTCGTGATCTCACCACCCTTGGTACCTCTACTCGGAGCTCCTCCTTGAATACTACTACCCACATCATTGGCTGCATCTCTGCCAACAACAATATCCCACAGGTATGAGTTGAAATTGTATATGCCTTGGCCTGAAGAAAGACTGACTATAGTACCCATCGGTAGCCTTTCCTGAGATGCATGTCTGCATGGTCGCTCAGTTGATACTCTCCTCATACCACTGGCCCAAAATCTGTCGCATCAGGTGTCAAGAAGTCCTGTGTTTCTCCGTCCATAGGCAAGCAGAGCTGATCATAAGTCAACTCCAATGTCAAGGTCCATGGCCCATCCAATGTGTCCACATGATCAACTTACTCCAACTTCCTACATTGTTGGACTTTCTTAGGGTGCACAACAATCAGCAAGCCCAATTGATGCTGGAAAATGTCCTCAGCCTCAGTAGCACAACTATCAATCGATTGTCTCTTCGTTTTGTGATATTGAAGAGGTGTCACAATGTTGGTCTGTACCAACACCGTGCCCATGAGTCTCAGAGAAGAAGGAGAGGTAGGAAGGAAGTGTTGGAGGTGAAAGGAATGTTGAGGATGTGGAGGTGTGAAAGGTAAGAATAGGAAACTGAGAGTGTGAGGGAAAAAATAGGAAAGCAAAAGTGTGAGAAACTCGTCATGAACAAGGAGTATAGTTGAATTGAGCCGATGATCGGGCATAGTGGTGGGTAAATGCATGGCGTCTATTGTTGAACTCAAGATCCCAGTAATAGGTACATGCTCATCACCACAAGGAGTGCACGATTCCATAGTTGGATATTTTGCACCTACCCCAATCCATGCAATGAGTACTTTGCACATGACTAGAAATGGGCATTTAATATGGCCTTCATGATGATATCTTTGCAATCGAAATCCGTTTAGTAGCAATGGTAACATGCGCCCCTGTAGATCCGCCAAATAGAAAGATGTCAATATGCAATACTCGAAGATCCAAAAGGGACCCGACCACCACATCTTGAACTTCCTTGGCATGCGGCCCATGTAACTATTAAAGAGCAAGACCAGTTGTCCCTTCATAAAGAATTTCTTCTTCAACATCAGGTCTACTTGTCTCTTCCTTCACGCTTGAAATATCTAGGTCAAGTAATAGCTCTCCATTCTCTCTTCTTCCAACTGCTCTAGAACATCTAGTCAGAATTCCATGGACTATTGTGGAAGCAAACTTTCCACAACTGTAATGTAGAGGCTTGGCACAATATATTCCACTAGTGTAATGGCCTCCACTCTAAGTGCCAACGTGAATGGTGTCAAGCCAGTGGCGACTTTGAATGATGTGTGATATGCCTAGACTGTGGAAAGGAGCTTCTCATCCCAATTTGTGCAATGATTATTCACTAGTAATGTGGTAATCCATTGAACTGATTATTGTAAGACTCCGCCTTTGCCATTCGCTTGTGGCGGATAATAAGACGATGATTTTTTATGAATGACCATGTAGAAGGTCATCATTTCCTTCACCACTTGCACCACAAAATGCTTCCCTCTGTTGCTCACCAGCTCAATTGGATAGCCCCAACTAACAAAACACATCCTTGTATAAACACTTGGCTGTGGAGCGTGTAGTGTTGTCCCACAACGCCTAGGCTTTCACCCACTTAGTGTAATAATCTATAGCAATTTTGGGTCCGTGCAGCCATAGGCTTGAAGGGAGCCATGAAGTCCAATCCCCACTTCTAGAAAGGGCCCGAAGGAAGCACTGGTTTCATCGGCATGCGGTCCTAGTCCGAAGGTTGTCCCTACTATTGACCTAAATTGCACTGTAGCACGAACTAGTAGCCATCCTTTTGTAGTGCCGGTGACCACTACAACCTTGCTTGCAACACCTTCTTGGCCGTAATTGCTCCTCCAGAGTGACCACCCACCACCACTCTACAATGCACCTCTGTGAGCACCCCTTTTTGCTCATGTGGTAGCACACACCAGAGTAGAACATCTGTCAAGTGTCTACGATAGAGTTGACCCTCAGTTGACCGACCACTACTTCAAATCCGCGGCTTTTGAGTGGTAATCGCTTCCGTTGATCCTAGTTGAGATAATCTAGCATCTGTCCGAACATCATGAAGTGCATCATCTCATCATACCACGACAATGGAATACCCTAAATTACTAGCCCCTCTGATGGCTCCACAATAGCCACCAAAACTACATTGAGGTCCACATCCGAAAACTCATCTTCAATGTCAGTTGCAGGCTCCCCCAATTTTTTCAGCATGAAAAGTTTGATGGGGCAAACTTTTTTCTGTGTAAAGAACAGATAAGGGATGGTCTTATTCAAAAGAGGAAGATTAAACCCTTGGAAGGGATTGTAGCTAATTGGGCTTATCTTACACAAGGTAGTCTAGACCAAAAGGATAAAGGATAGGCAAAGGTTATGGGAGATGCAAGAAAGCAAAGGTTATGGGAGATGCAAGAAACGCCCAAGATATAAGAAGGACATTTTTCATATTTTATAGACTTGCCCACATGCAAGAAGGTTGTGGAAAGTGCTTCAAATGATCAAGAATATTTAAAATTTTGTATTGATATAAATAGTTTTAAAAGAAATAATAATGTACTATAGAAAGCTTTCATATATAAAGTGGAGAAAGGAAAAATTCAATCTTTGAGATTGGTAATCTCTGTAGAATATGTGATTCAATGGTGCTTGTGCAAATTTCTTTCCAACTTCTTTCAATACATGCTTTCAAACCCAAAAGGATGCTACAGCCACAAAGAAGAGTATACAATTTTAGAATCTAGTTTACCTTTGTAAATGGCAATCATTTGGGCCTCATAGTGCTTACAACTTTAAGAGTGTGTATAACTAAGACATCTATTGTTTGGTACCATTATACCTTTTTCAAGAGAAGTAAGTTATGGTTGATGTGTAACTTCTTGCTTTTATAGAATAAAGTACGAAATATTTTATATCAATGATTCACATTGAGTAAGACAAGGATTGTTTAGATGCATAACTTGATTTTGTTTAAGATGGCTTGAATCTTATATATTGTTATTGTACTAGATGGCATTGAGATTCATGCTTGGCTTGCATGCTTTTAATTTGTAGAGTTCAATAAAAGATGATTCTAGAGTTGGTGTATATATGGTGGAGTAGATAGAATTGAGTGATTGTATGGATGGCACTTATGAGAAGGAAACTGCCTCTAATAAAGTTTACCTCGTAAAGAGGCTGTTTCAGGTGCAAATGAATGAAGGGGTCTCCATTGCTTCTCACTTGAATGAATTCAATATTATTTTTAGCCAGATTAATGCTCAAAAGATGAATTTTGATGTGGAGAGTAAGGCAATATTCCTCTTGTGTTCATTGCCATCCTCATGGGATACCTTTCGTACAGGTACTATATGTAACTGTGCACCTAGTGGAGTACTAAAGTTTGACGATGTTGTGGGTAGCTTGTTGGTCGAGGAGATTAGATGAAATTCTATGGATGGCAACAAGTAGGATGCAGTCTTAAATGTGCAAAGGGGTGTGAAGATAGTGGGAGAGAGGGAAGGATCTCCCTTGTGACTTTCTCACATATACAATGGGGGAATACACACACAGGTGGAGGCTGAAAACAGTTTTCCTCTTCTTAGTTGTGAAAGCCAAAAGAACTCTAGTACAAAGAAATAGAAGAAACCTATATGTCGGTCTCAAACCAAAACTCAACTAACTAAGGTGGCATACTAACTGAGCCACGAACTAGAGTAGATAAGGATAGCTATCATCCAGCTATTATTCATGGGCGGTGTACCAACCGCATCTGCAGCTAACAAGTCGGTGACATAAATGCACAACGGTCACCCTGGCATATCGCGAGTGGAGCTCGATATCTCAACAAGGGGTAGATCACAGC
This sequence comes from Dipteris shenzhenensis, assembly GCF_047967505.1. NCBI lineage: Eukaryota > Viridiplantae > Streptophyta > Polypodiopsida > Gleicheniales > Dipteridaceae > Dipteris > Dipteris shenzhenensis. The sequence continues at coordinate 38,765,123 of NC_141626.1, forward strand.
TCAAGGAAAACTCCCAAGAAAGAGGGAAGTCTCGTAGAAAATCGAGGGCATGGAACATTGAGTGTTATCATTGTGGCAAGAAGGGCCACAAGATAAAGGATTGCTACAAGTTGAAAGGAGAGCAAAAGGATAAGAAAAAAAATAAAAATTGGTGTGCAAATAAGAAGCCAAGGGAGGACAAAGGAAAAGGGAAGATCAAGGAGATCAAAGAAGTCTCACTGATGATAGTGATAATGGCATTCTCTGACAAAATATGAAGAGGGGAGAGGAGAAGAGTGGAGATGAGGAGAGAGGGCACAGCTAGAGAGCACACCACAAATGACTAACTGTACACTAGAATTAGTTGAAAAAATAGAATATATACAAACCCTTTTAGGGTTAGGGTTAGGGGATCTAACCCTTTCCTTTATAGCACTCTATAAGGTTAGTGCTATGCACATATGATCACGTGATGGTGCTATGCACACATGATCACATGATGTTGAGCGTGAACTCTCAACACCTTCCCTCAAGATCAACATCATGAAGTAGGCCTTCCCTCAAGATGATGATTCTGGGGAATCGAAGAAGGACTGAGCATTACATTCCACACACCCCTTTAATGGGAATGTCCTTCTTTTGCATCAAACCAAGAGCTAGTCGGTGTTTCTCGAATAGCTCTTTACTGAGTGGTTTGGTAAAGATGTCTGCAACATTTTCTTTGCTATCACAATGCTGCAGTGTGATGTCACCAAGTAACACTCTTTCTCTGATGAAGTGCTCTCTGACATCAATGTGCTTTGTCCTGGAGTGATATACTGGATTTTTCGCCAATGCTTAAGCCGATTGATTATCACAGTATATTGTTGTTGCTTTGACTCATCAAAGTAATCTGTTTCTGACAATAGTCTTCTGAGCCATATAGCCTCACATGCACCTGTAGTGAGTGCTCTATATTCTGCTTCAGTCGAAGACAAAGAAACAGTTGGCTATTTGTTTGACAACCATGATATAGCACCTTGACCAAGGAAAAATTCATATCCCTGTGTCGATCTCCTGGTCTCATGATCTCCGGCATAGTCACTATCACAGTATCCATGCAACCGTGGATGACTTCCTCTGTATTCTATCCCAAACTGTCTTGTACCTCTGATGTATCTCAAGACTCTTTTGGCTGCATTCCAGTGAGACTGTTTTGGATTTGCCATAAACTGTGCTAGTGAGCTTACTGCATAACAAATATCTGGCCGTGTGATTATCAGATATATAAGAGATCCAATGAGTTGCCTGTAGTATCTGTCATTGACTGTAGGCTTTTCTGAATCTTTAGTAAGTTTCAAACTTTGTTCCATGGGAGTGGCAGCAATCTTGCAATCGGCCATATGAAACTTCTTCAGGAGACTGTCAACATACTTGAGCTGACTCATGAATGTGCTATCTGAATCTCTCCAGAACTCAATTCCAAGACAATAGTGCATAAGTCCAAGATCTTTCATGTCGAACTCTGCAGATAAGTCTTATTTTAGTTTTCTGATGAAGCTATCCTTGCTTCCTGTCACAATCAGATCATCTACGTACAAAAGTGCAATAGTAATGTCGTCCCCTTGAACTTTGTAGTAGAGAGTATGATCTGCATTGGACTTCATGTATCCCAGATCAGCAAAATACTTATCAATTCTGCTGTACCAACTTCTGGGTGCTTGCTTTAAGCCATAGAGACTTTTCTTGAGATGGCAAACCTTGTTCTCCTTTCCTGGTTCAACATAACCGGCTGGTTGTTGCATGTAGACTTCCTCATCTAGATAACCATTGAGAAATGCATTCTTGACATCTAGCTGATACACATTCCATTTACTGAGTGTTGCTAGTGATATCAAGAACCGTATGGAATCCATCTTTGCTACTGGAGCATAAGTCTCATCATAATCTTGGCCATATTGTTGTGCAAATCCTTTTGCAACTAATCTGGCTTTGTATCTCTGAATACTGCCATCTGGATTGTACTTCACTTTGTATACCCATTTGTTGGTTATGGCCTTCTTTCCTGGTGGAAGGTCGCATAATTCCCAAGTGTTATTTTTATACAAAGTATCCATTTCTTCATTCATAGCAGTTTGCCATTCTGGCTTGTCTACTGCGTCTTCGAAGTACACTGGCTCTTCTGTAGCCATGATGGTAGTCATAAGAGCATAGTTGGTGGTTTCCACCTGAATTGCTTTGCCTTTCTGAGCATATGTCAATCTGGCTGGTGGTCTGCTTTCCCTAGTAGACCGTCTGAGCTGCTGTGGTGCTGCTTGGGGTGTTGGTGGCAATTCTTGCTCTTCTTCATCAACCTGTTCTGTAGATGACTGTGAAGTCGATGCTTCTATCTCCTGTGTAGGTGAGGTTTTCCATTCTGATTCCTCATCGAAGATTACATCTTTGGAGATAATGACTTTGCAGTTGATGGGATCATACAATTTGTATGCTTTGCTTTCTTCACTGTAGCCAACCATGATGCATTTGCGTGACTTCGCATCCAATTTCCTGCGATGATCATCATGTATGTGGGCATATGCTATGCAACCAAATATGCGGAGATGCCCAATGCGTGGCTTGTGTCCAGTGAATGCTTCATAAGGAGTCATACCTTGTATCGGTTCGGTAGGAAGCCGATTAAGCAAGTAGTTAGCTGTAGCTATTGCTTCTGCCCAATACTAATTCGGAAGATGCTTTTCACTAAGCATTGCTCTAGCACTGTCTGCTAAAGTCCCATTCTTCCTTTCAGCTCTTGCATTTTGCTGAGGAGTATCTACACATGTGAATTGTCTTCGAATGCCGTGATTTTTGCAAAAGTTCATGAATGCTGAAGACATGTATTCACCTCCTCTGTCTGATCTCATGACCTTGATCTTTCTGCCTGTCTGGTTTTCTACCATGGCTTTGAATTCTTGAAATCTGGCAAACACTTCAGATTTCTCTTTCAGAAAGTAGACCCAACAATATCTGCTGTAGTCGTCGATGAAGGTCAAGTAATAAAGTGAACCATTGATGCTGCGGGTCTGGGCATAACCCCATACATCTGTATGAATCAAATCAAGAATACCTCGTGCACGAGAGGTACTTCTGACAAAGTTGGTTCACTTTTGTTTGCCGAAACAGCATGCTTCGCAAACTTTTCCAAGAAACTGTAACTTCGGAATCCCAATTGCCATATTCTGATTCCTTAGATCTAACAAGTACTTGAAGTTGACATGACCATATCTCTTGTGCCATTTTGCAGATAGTGGCATCTGTTGCATTTGAGTTGACATGGCATGCTTATCTGGTACTGTAGCTAGCATCCTGTATAAGCGTCCTTCCTTGACACCTTTTGCTACTAGCTGACCTCTTTTGGATTTGTCTCTGATAGTGCATTCATCACCGTCGAAGATGACTTTGTAGTTGTGTTCCGTAATTTGACCTACTGACAAAAGGTTCTTGCTGAGCTTCGGAACATAGAGCACATCTTTGACTAATCCTTTTGTACCAGTGAAATTGTTCATAGGGATAACACGTGTCCCTTGAACCGGATTCGGCGTATTGTCTGTTGTGTAGATGACATTCTTTTTACCTCTTGGCTTCATTTCTGTGAACCATTCCTGATGATTTGTCATATGAGATGATGCACCGCTGTCGATGTACCAAGGATCCTGTTCCACTTGGTCGACTTGATAGCTGAAATCCTCTGAAGCTGTGAATGCTTGATCATTAGAATGACCTTTACGTGCTTGAATGGCTTGAGTCCTGAGTTCTTCACCAAGTAGAACTGACTGAAGTTCTTCCAGTGTTGGAATTTGCCGTTGGATGGCAATACTCTGGACTAGATTCTCATATCCTTCTCCTAGTCCATTCAGGATTACTTGAACCATTTCTGCGGGATTTATAGTCTCTCAAGTTGATTGTTGTAGTTTTTGATGCGGAGTACTTAAGCATGACCGGTTTCACTGCTGTTGCGGAAACTCTGGTTGATCTGGTTTCTCAGGGTGAGAATCCTGGATGTGTTCTTGGACTCGTAGAGAGCTGCAAACATATCCCATGCTTCTTTTGATGTCTTAACTGTGTTGAGCTGTCCTAGCATGACATCTTGCACGTTCTGCTTGATCAGGTGATAGGCATACTTGTCTTTCTTATCCCATTCTGCTTGAGCTTGGGCAATGGCAGGATCTGCTACTGGTGCGGAAACTGTTTGTGTAGATGTAGATCCCGATGTAGATCCCATTGCTGGTGCTGTGACAACAGATGGAGTAGAGCTACTGGTGGCTGGATCGGCCAATGGTCTAGGTATAGATCCATCGACATACTCCCATTTGTCCTGAAGCACAAGAATGGTCTCCATTCGGTATTTCCATGTACCGTAATTGGAGTTGTCTAACTTAGCAGATGCCTCCAGATTGAGGTTTCTAGTCGACATGGTGCAAACAATGTACTCAAAAGTGTCCTGAAAAACTCCATATGAATCAACTGCAAATACACTGAAGATGCCAAGTGAAATCTCTGTACCATCGGTGAAGATAGAACTGCAGTATATAAGATCTGATCTGTGTTACAAGGCTTGTGGCAATGATGCCGGGAATAGCCAAGAGGCTTTACAAGGCTGAAAAATGATGTGCACGATGCCGTGAGATAGCCGAATAGGCGTTACAATGGTGGCATGTGTGTGTGAAATCAAATGATATCTGCCCACTGAACCAATCTGCAATGCCTCTGTACTCTGAAGTCTGCTCACTGAACTGATGAACGTAAGGTTTCAGGTAATGTAATGATGTGAAATCGGATGTGAGCATATGGACTGACTCCGAGTAGGTACTAGTCGGGAATTTCGGGCATGGCTTAGATTGGCAACTTGGGGAATTCAAAGCGTCCCCTCTATGGCAATCTAGTCTACTCTGATCTAGATCTAAACCAACCGTCGATCGATGAAAGAGCAGCAAATAATTCCTTTTCTTTTGTTCTTTTTTTTAAGTGCCGGGTCAGATGCGTCGATGTAGAGGCAAATGTGCGTGAAGGAAGTGGTTTTGTCGGCGAGGCTCAAATGTGAGTGTAACTTGCGCCGAAATGTGCGCATGAGGTAACGAGCGCGTAGAACACGAAAAAACGAGCGACTTTCCTTTTTGGAGCACCCTCAAATTCTTCCTGGATCAAGAGATACGACTTGATCTAGGTGGAGGGGCAAAAGGAGTGCAAATGGTGCTCAATGATGATGTGTCACTGTGAGTCACATGCAGTGATGATGTGGCACTGTGCTTAGCAAGAGGTGTGCCAGTGAAGCTCTGTGCTGAGGTGGCAGGAGTGTGCACATGCAGCGTGTGCACAGTGTGCCTGGCAAGGGACTGTGCCTGCAGGGGTCAGTGCTGACTGGACTGCTGAGGTGGTAGTGCTGAGTTGGCACAGATGATGTCAGCAGGGTGACGTGGCAATGCTGACATGGCACTGATGACGTGTCATTGATGATGTGGCAGGTGATGTGGCTGATGATGTGTCACTGATGACATGGCAGGTGACGTGGTTGATGATGTGTCATTGATGACGTGGCAGAATGACATGGTAGAATGACATGGTAGAATGACGTTGAAAATTTCAGTTCATAGAGGAGAAGAAACACTTGCAACAGTTGACATTTGTGAAGGAAAGGTGGGCAACACATGGCAATAGCAAATGGCAGCTCTACACTATAGTAAAGGAAGATGGGAAGCTCCAAGACTTTGGTCCCGAGTTGTAGAAGTCTCACATTACTGGGCAACAGAAAGATTTTCCCTTCTCTGAAGTAGGTGACACTTTCTTGCTGAAAATCAAACTTGTATACACCAATGCTGCAGCAAATGAAGCATACACAGCAAGAAAGAGTCGAAATGGAACAGATGCAACCAAATCCTTGCTGGGTGACACCTTTGGAGCTCTAAATGCATCTGAGGAGCAGAAATAACCAGAGCAGCAGCTTGTAGAAGAGAGGCGGCACCTTTTTAGAGGATATGAAGCTGGCAACGGGACTTTCATTAGCTGAATGAAGAGGTGTGGAGATGTTGTGTCTGCGATGATGCCTATGGATGGCTCATCCTCTGTCAATAGGACAATCTCCAAACCCTCTAAATACTACACCTTGTACTTTCAAGCGCTTCATGGCTCACCTCAAACGTCTCCTTGAGCACCTTCTATGCCTTTGCTGATGTTTTGGCCATCTATATGCATGGAATAATACCATGTTCGAAAACATGATATGCTCTGATATCAACTAGCCTCCCAAAAATGAAGCATAGTTAAGGAGAGATTGGAAGGTAAAAGCCTTCCTAGAAGGCAGAGACGTAAGACTTGGTGCTTCTTCGAAGCTCAGTTGCAGGTTGCTGGAAGGTGGACTTGATGGGCCTATTGATGCCTTGGTGGTGGAGATGGGGACATTTATAGGTGAAAGAAGTACGCTATCATCAGAAGATTACCTAGTTGAGAGCTCATCTGGAGCTCATGGTACAGGTTTTCTGGTACAATCTGTGATTCCTGTGGACTATCTTGATTATCTTTTGCTGTGGGGAGCGTTTGTTGTAGCAAGCAACCTCCATCCCACTTTTCTACTCCGCGCTTGTAAGCCGCCAAATAAGGAGAGCGTGTGGGAGTGACACCTAGAGAGAAATAGAGGGAGAAGAGGGATGAAGAAGCAGCCATGTGGGCAGCACACATGCTGCCACATGCACCGTACATTAGTGTCCTTGTATTTAATAGAGATCCCTCTTTTCTAGCAAATGGATGGGTCAACTCCCCACTTGTAAGCCGCCAAGTAAGGAGAGCGTGGGGGAGTGACACCTAGGGAAAGAAAGAAAGAAAGTTTATTAACGTCTTCAGAGAGAAATAGAGGGAAGGAAGAGGGATGAAGTGGCTGCCATGTGAGCAGCACACAGGCTGCCACATGGAACGTACATAGTGTCCTTGTACTTAATAGAGATCAACGGTTTAGGCAGATCTATCCATCCTTTGGCCCACACATGGACTCTGGTTTAGGGCAAAAGTGCAGCTCTCTTTGTGGTCTCTAGGTTCCTGCTCATTGTCTATGCTGAGCTGGGCTATATAATCAACGGTTTCCATATTGTCATTCCGGATCCTCACTCGTCTCTACGGCAATCTGTTCAGAGCTGCTCCATATGAAGGATAATGCAAGAGTGGTCTCACATGGTTGATACCTATGGCTTGCTCGTCCTCTCTCAATGTGAGAAGCTGGTCCAACCTCTCTAACAACTCTCTGAGTCGGTCCATCAAGGTCGATGCAGTGATAGAAAACTGATCTATGGCTAGTGGGTAGTAGTCATTCTCAATCAGGAGAAATCCGGGCCCTATCTTATGCTGCTGAATTCGGCCTTTGATCGGCAACGCGATATTTTGTACTGTTTTCAAAGCATCTAATAAAATGTACTACTTCTTGGAGGGAAAAGAAAAGCCGCACTCCACGGCCTAGGAGGTTCACCTTTCTCTTCACCAAGTATGCGCATACTCCTACAAGTGCATACTAGAGATGAAAAAGACATCGTCATACTTCAACAACTAATTAGGGGTCTCTGGATTTCTCAAAGTTACCTTTGAGTTACTGCAGTGTCGAGCTGTACTACGCACGAAGTTCCTCTTCTTTGACCTCCTGTGCCAACTTAGAGGCAGTGTATGTGTACCCTATGCATATATCTAGCCAAACTCATCCGCTACAGAGTTCAATCTCATGACAGACAGTCAACCATAAACTCCATCATGCATAGCCATAGCAGGGACGGGCTACTATGACAAAAATCGATGATAGTCCTAGTATCCCTCCTAAGTGCGTGACTGCCATCACATTATTAGAAGCAAGTCTTGTACGAATGGATGGATCGGTTGGAGTCGTGTGAGGCTAAGGCGGGCAGGAGCGAATGTGTCTTGAGCCAAAGGTCTCTGAAAGGCTGATATCAACATGTCTCCGAGCAGCATCGTTATAGCAGTAGTCTGCGAACGGCATTCCTATAACAGGAGCAGGTGCTCCTTGCGCTGTCTGGAAGCTGAATGCAACTAGGCGTTGTGCAGTGCAGACAAGAATGCGGATTCGATGACACCGGGAGTTTCACTACAGGAGGAGTTCCAAAATGACGAGCTACGCATGGCAACATCTTAGCCGCATCTTCAGTCCTGTGTACCTCGTCAATTTTCTTACCCATGGACCAACCCTGCTGTTGCGAGCCTCCAGAGTCCAGAATTGCGCCTCCGTCGTCTCGAACAGCAACCAACAGAAAATCAGTCGACCCTCCTTATTAGGATTTGAGTTGGGCTCCTCCCCCCGGAAGGGGAGGAAAAGGGGTGCGCCAGGCCTCTGAGATAGTGCAAGACAGAGGCGACGCGGGCGGTCCCGGGCAGCAAGCTGCCGGATGGGGCCGCCCCCTGAAAGAAATTAGGTTAATATCATGTGACCCGATGGGTCACGTATCAGATATTAAACTGATAAGAACAGATACTACACTTGATCTTAGCCAAAAGGCCGAGAAAGGTATGAGAGGATGAGGGCTGCAGGCTGCCTTAAGAAGGCCCCCCCTCACCCCCTTTTGCATGTTTACCTATGGGATATCTCGTCTTGCACGTCCGCCATGTGTCCATTAAGCATTCCATATTCTCCTATGACCTCTTCAAAAGCCTTGGCAATGGACTATACACCATCGTGTCGCAAAAAAAAACTCGGTCATGTTAGGAACATTTAGCCCAACGACAAGGTTGGCGAGCACGACTCATGGAGGAGAGACTAAATAATTTATCGACACTGAGTCAAGGCACTAGGCAAACATGCACTATTTGGCACGCACACTTAGAGAGCAAAAGCACCAAATACGACACACTTAGTCATGGGGTCATAAAAATGGGACTGAAAGCACTGACTCTCGACTTTGGCAGGAGCGGCATACCCTTTGCTCAATCAGGCCTACATGCTTGGTCTCATCTTGAAGATTGGGCTTGAAAACGGGACTGTAAAGTACATATAAGATGCACGATTCGTGGGTCCACACACTACCACGTGGTAGTTCAACCATGAAGAAGATAGCCTTATCCTCTATGCCATGTGGCACCACTACCATACCATCAATGCACAATCAGCATGCCATGTCATCACAATTGCCATGTCAACAAATCCAATTAGCATGCACTTCATCATCCCACATCATCAAGTCATGTCAGTAGGGCTACATCATCAAGTGCCGCCTAAGCACATCGCCTAAGCACATAGTAGGCATTCTTTTGTAAGCAGAACGTGAAGATAAATTACCATATCATAACACAATGCCACATCATCATTTCTTACCACTCCATCGACAAAGTTTGGCACAGTTACAAAATCGCCCCATCAAAGCTAAACTACTCTAGATGTGTAGCTTCTCGAGATGTGTGGAAAATCATGATCTTCTACCCAGGTTCATCTTTAAATAATGAGCCTCACAAAAAGTCATAAGTGCATCAAGGTGTCATTGAAGACCCTAGATTGAGGAGGATAGTAAAACCGCATGATTTACTGAGTCAAGGCACTAGGCAAACATGCACTACCTTGATAGGTCTGTTGAGCCTCCTCTCTACCTTGTTTACACATCCACTAAGGCCTTGGGCCATGGAATGTGGGGAGCACGCCTAGGTAGGGATTGACTTCCAAAATTTTGGAGTCTACGGGAAAATTTCAGAACTCGAGGATGCACTTGCACCAACTACAAAAATGAGGATGGGGTGAAGGGTGAGATGGCAGATGTCTTGTTCCTCTTTAAATTGGGTGTCACCACCACTAAAAATGGCCATGGCCAAAATTGGATGTGCATGGATAGAATGGCGATGGATGACATCTAAAATGTATGTGGATGGAACGGGGTTAGTGAGGTCTAGGTGAAATTGGATAGGAATATTTTGAGAATGTTGAAGTGAAAGTGGAAGGTGTCTTCCATTGTGCTAGGTTCAAGGGCATGGGTGCTGAGGTTCACTGATGCTTCTACTACCAATTCATATTGCTCCTCCCCTTGAGTGGCCATCTCTCTCTCTTCTATGGGCTAGGTCTGCGCGAGCTATAGTTGGTGGTACAGTTGGTTGTATTTCTCCAATTGTTCGCGATTGGAGGCATGCAAGGCTTCGATTTGGCGGTGCATTGCTTGATGTACCTTTTTGTCTCCTGTCGGTATTGCTCAAGGGTGAGATCTATTTTGTTCATCTAGAGGAAATTCTTATCGGCCCAAGCTGTTTCCACTAAGAGCTCTTATTCAAGGGCCTCGTTCCTTTTATAACACCCTAAGTCGCACGCGCTATGGAAAGAATGAGACCGACATATAGGGTTCTTCTATTTCTTTGTACTAGAGTTCTTTTGGCTTTTACAACTAAGAAGAGGAAAACTGTTTTTCAGCCTCCACCTTCGTGTGTATTCCCCCATTGTGCATGTGAGAAAGCCTCAAGTGAGACTCCTTCCCTCTCTCACACAATCTTCACAAGATGCCCTAACCCTAACCCTAAAAGGGTTTGTATATATTCTACATTTTCAATTAAATCTAGTGTATAGTTAGTCATTTGTGGTGTGCCCTCTCTCCTCATCTCCACTCTTCTCCTCTTCCCTCTTCATATTTTGTTAGTAAGAAAGCATGTTCATTCGCTTCATATAGTTTGCTTCCGATTGAAATTATTCAAAGATTAATAAATTATGAGACTGAGATGTTACATGACATTATTTTTTGATGAATTGTTTTCTACTTATCAAACTAAATATCACACTAAACTAGGAATAACAAGCTAATATGTACATGTCACTCATTCCCATGGGGTGATACGGAAGAATGATTAAAGATTCTTTCGGCGAAAGGTTGTAAATGGATTTTACACAGAGTCTATAGTTTGAGAAGTGGTTTCATGAGCTTGTATTTAACTTCTTGGTAAATCAATGTCATTTAATAATAACAACTTATAAATATTGATTCTAATTTCTGAAAAGTATCTCATGTTTTGAAAAAGAAGAGTTATAATTAATAGTAAAGAATAAGAATATTACTTTGCTCAATAAGTTAACATAAGATGCCATGTCCCTCGGGTATATCTATCACATGTAGGGGTTCCTACAGTCATTTCCTCTTATCCTCAACTTTCGCAACAATGTCATCCTCTCTGTATTTGGCTTGCTTTGGTGCTTTGTCTTGGGCTCCCTAAAATGCCTTTAATGTTGCCACAACCTCCTCTTTAAAAGACTTGGGGGTGCATTGACGTGGCCTGGGTTCACAAAGGATTCTCACAAGCAAAGCAAATAAGACTGAACACAGTTTACTATGCACCATATTGCGGTGTTTGTCTTTATTTTTCACCTCCCATTAATTCTACAACAAAATAAATGTGCCCAATTTACTAGATTTCCCATCTTTTCTTAGTGCATTAAAGTGTAATTATCTTTTGAAATATAGTTGTATTTGTTCAACAGCAAGACCCTCTCCAAAAATCAGTAACACCACTCCTTTCATTGATTTGCTTGTGTTTCCTTTACCAAAAAGTATCCCTTGGAATGGGTACACACAAACGTTCACTGATCATCACCTTATCTCAATACCTACATGGGATTTAGAGGTAATTGGAAAATTTTGAAATGAAATCTGACATTACTGGTATATCCAGTGTCAACCTACCATCAATATCCTTTAGGAGTTGGAACTACTCTTTTACTTCCATGTTTAGAGCCCACGTCCACCAAGGAAGTTTTTAGAATGTATGCAACCTCATCGTACGACTCAGAGTGTGCTCTTTGTGACTGTATTGTGCTTAAACTCTTAAAAATGCATAGTGGTTTCAATGGCAAGTCTCTTACTGACCTTGCCAAGGACTCAACTATATGCTCATCATCGGGCTCTGTTGTCCACCTCTGAAATGACCATCGCTTTGCCTAGGAAATCCTTCTCTTCTTCATTTTGGAATTGAACTGGTTGCTACAATCTGTAGGCTATATGGACTACTATTGACTTACTCACCATCCACCCCTTCTTCTGCTACTGCTCAGAGCATTCCCTGCATGTTGGTTGGGCTGGTACAAGAAGGAATACTAATTTTCTAAGACCTTTACAGATAAGGCGGCAGTCCCAAGTACTAAATGGCTAGAGGATGACAAAGACATAAGGAGATGAGGTAAAGCGCATCCATCAAGCTGGGACCCATGCTTTACTTACTCTTAACACATAGGCTACAAAACTTAACACTCTTCGCCACACAAATAGGTTGAAAGGGACAAAAGTATGGGTAGGCTCGCTCGAACACTCGAACACAACCGAGTTAGAAGGCACATGAGTTGGCCACGGTTCAAGCAGCCAAACAGGATGGCAAATGGGCAATATACTATGAGGGTATCAAGGAGTTTAAATCAATACTAAAAGACCTTCAGTCTTAAACTGATATATAATCGTCTATTGTCTTAATTTTTTAGACTACTATGTAGGTGTTCTATAATAACTCAGAATTGGTTTGGGAGCTACCTTGGGGACTCCTTGAATGGATGTATTAGTTGGTTTTTTGCTCTCCCATAGACCTCTTGGCCTCTTGTGGACATAAATAGACTCTCTCTCTCTCTCTCTCTCTCTCTCTCTCTCTCTCTCACTCCGAGTGATATTGTAAGCCCATACAGCTTTAGTAACCTTTTGATCCCACTAGCTCCTGTACCTTGCGGCCATTTTTCCCATGGATTTATAAAGGAGGCCATTGGTCCCCACTCCGTTTGTCCCATGGATGCTGGATAATAGATGCTAGAAGTGTGATGATCAATACCCATACGATCCATGAGAAATTCCACTGCTTCATTTAAGAATGGACTCCCATGGTCAAACACTATTTCTCCCAAATATTGCACAGATACATTCAAATATGAAGTCTAAAGCTACCTTGCCATTTGTAGCAGGGAGGGCAATAGCTTCAGCCCACTTAGTGACATACTGAATGGCCACCAAAAGATACTTCTTTTTGCGGGCTATCATGGGTAGGGGCCTGACACTATGCAAACTTCTTCCCCTCTTCTAGGCGAAATCTATGAGGGGTGGATCGTTGATGAAGGTGGAGTCTTGAGGGAGCATCCTGCTCAGGCGAAATTAGCCTAGGTGGAGGGTAGTTTTCATGACAGTTTGACCCCCTATTAGTGTTTTGCTCATAACTTTCTGCTCGTATGTCAACGGTTGGGACACCTTCGGATTGGGACCGCATGCCGATGAAACCAGTGCTTCCTTTGGGCCCTTTCTAGAAGTGGGGATTGGACTTCATGGGTCCCGTCAAGCCTGCGGCTGGAAGGACCCAAAATTGCTACAAATTATTGCACCAAGTGGGTGGAAGCCTGGGCATTGCGGGACAACACTACACGCTCCACAGCCAAGTGTTTATACAAGGATGTGTTCTATTAGTTGGGCTATCCAATTGAGCTGGTGAGCAACAGAGGGAAGCATTTTGTGGCACAAGTGGTGAAGGTAATGACAACCTTCTACATGGTCATTCAAGTAGTTGGAAGAAGAGAGAATGGAGAGCTATTACTTGACCCAGATAGTTCAAGTGTGAAGGAAGAGACAAGTAGACCTGACGTCGAAGAAGAAATTCTTTACGAAGGGACAACTGTAAAGAATAAGGGAGAGAGATAGGAGACTCAAGTTCAGCTTTCTTCACAACACACAAAAGAGAGAGGACACAAGGTTGGAGGGTGAAGCCTTTCTTCACTTTTGCACACAACAACAATACAATAGAAGAGGGAAATACCCTATATGTCAAACCCTAGAATACGTTGTTCATATGTGAACCCAAACCAAAAACATACGTGGTAGTCTAACTACACCACGAGTACAACTAACATAGGCGGTGACATAAATGATAGTCATCCAGGAGATATATCGGGGGTAGAGCTTGATATCTCAACACTCCCCCTCAAGCTCAAATCCATCTCACGTACACCAAGCAAGCTCCTAAATCTGCGAAGCTTCTCGGTACCCAATGCCTTCATAAAAATATCAGCCACCTGCTCCTCAGTGCTGACATAGACAAGATCAATCTCACCAGCTAGAACCTTCTCTCTCACAAAGTGATAATGCACCTCAATGTGCTTCGTTCTAGCATGATAAACTGGGTTATTAGCAAGCATGATGCTGCTAATGTTGTCACAATGAATGACAACTGCTGCATGAATTGACTGTCCCATATCTGCAAGTAGCTTCCGTAACCAAGCTTCCTCACATGCAGCCATTGCTGCACCCCTATACTCAGCCTCTGTGCTCGACAAGGCAACTGTTGGCTGCTTCTTGCTGCTCCAACTGATGGCACCACTCCCAAGGGAAAACATAAAACCGCTAGTAGATCTCCTGTCTGAGACACTACCAGCCCAGTCAGCATCTGTGTATCCATGTACCTGTAATGCACACCCAGCTTCATAAAACAGTCCATAATGCAATGTGGACTTCACATACCGCAGTATGCGCCTAGCCGCATCCAAATGTGGCTTCCTCGGTGCCTGCATAAACTGACTCACCAGCCCCACAGCATAGCTCAAATCTGGTCTGGTTATAGTCATGTAAATCAAGCTACCTACTATGCACCTGTACATAGTAATTTCTTGAAGAAGCTCACCTGTCTCTGCATTGAGCTTCACATTCTGCTCCAATGGAACAGAGATAGGCTTACAGCCTGTCATCCCATATTTGGACAGCATGTCCAAACCGTATTGCCTTTGCAACAGCCATATCCCACTCGGGGATCTAATAACCTCAATGCCCAAGAAGTAACGCAGTTCTCCCAAATCCTTCATCTCAAATTTCTGCTTCAACAGCAGCTTCACTTCATTAATGTCTGCATCACTATCACCTGTAATAATCAAGTCATCAACATAGATGACCACAAGCACAATCCCTCTGTTTGTTCTTTTCACATAAAGTGAAAAATCTGAATTGGAAATCTGAAATCCAATAGTGACAAGATATTGCCCTATCTTGTCTGACCATGCCCTCGGCGCCTGTTTTAAGCCATACAAGGCTTTGCGCAACCTGCATACAAAATCGGGGTGTGAATTATCCTCATAACCTTCTGGCTGCATCATATAAACCTCTTCCTGCAAATCACCATGCAAGAAGGCATTTTTCACATCCATTTGATGCAAAGACCATCCCTTTGCAGCAGCCATAGCAATTACTGCTCTCACGGTTGCCATCCTTGCAACTGGGCTGAAAGTTTCCTCATAGTCAATTCCATATGTCTGCGCAAAACCTTTGGCAACCAATCTTGCCTTGTACCTGCTAACAGACCCATCAGCATTGTGCTTTACTTTGTAAACCCACTTGCAGCCAATAGCCTTCTTATCATGAGGCAAAGGCATCAAATCCCAAGTGTGGTTTGCATCCAAGGCAGCCATCTCTTCATCCATAGCTGCTTCCCAATTTTTATGCCCTGCTGCATCCTCAAAACATGTGGGCTCTGGCTCCTCTAGAACCTTGACCATATAAGCATAGTGATGTGCTGTATACCCATCATATCTCAGCCTGTCAACTGGATACTTAATACGAGTGGACCTCCGTACAACTGGATCAGTTGCAGGAGTCTTTAAATCATGCCTGCTTTTCCTTGCACCAGGTGTAACAACAGAAGGAATCCCAAGTTCCTCATCAAGGCTCATTTCAGAGCCGCTTGACTCTCCATCAACATGAGAGCTACCAGCAGACACATCAAACACTGGAGGAAGGTCTACTTTTTCTTTTCCCTTATTTGATACATGCACAACACTATCAGGGTTGCCATGTGACGATTCACTAGATCTCAATCTCCCTGTCCATGCATTAGATCCACTAGTAGAGGACTCTCTGGGTCCACTCAAGGCTTGAGATTGCTGCTCTGCATTTATTGCAGCATTCCCATTTCCTGCATCTGCATCTCCTACCATAACAGTTGGTGCATACCAGCTGCTCATTTCATCAAAAACAACATCTCTGCTCACTTGCATTTTGCGGGTGGAAGGGTTATAACAGCGATACCCTTTCTGGTGCAGAGCATATCCAATAAAGATGCATTTTTCTGCCTTTGGATCCAGCTTTGTTCTCTTCTCACCAGGAACATGAACATAAGCTATGCAACCAAATACCTTCAAGTGAGAAATATCTGGTTTTTGGCCTGTATACATTTCTTCAGGCGTCATGCCATGGACAGCTGTAGTGGGGGTTCTGTTCATAATATAAACAGCAGTACTGCTTCAGCCCAAAAAAAATCAGGCATGTTTTTCTCATTTAGGATCGCCCGTCCTACTTCTGCAATATGCCTGTTCTTCCTTTCTGCAACCCCATTCTGCTGAGGGGTAGACCTGCATGAGTACTTCCTTTGAATTCCCTGTTCTTTTAGATATTCACAAAATTCTTCTGAAAAGTACTCTCCCCCTCCATCAGATCTTAGCACTTTAATATGCACACCTTTCTCTTTTTCAACCATGGCCTTAAAAGCCTTGAAATGGCTGAACACTTCACTTTTGTGCTTCATAAAATCAATCCACACCTTCCTAGTGTAGTCATCAATAAACGTCACATAATAATGGCATCCACCAACAGAAGCAGCTTTGGTTGTCCAAACATCTGAATGGATCACTTCCAAAGGTCTTCTGCTCACCTTAGCATTTTTGGGAAATGCATGTCTGGCCTGCTTACCCATTTGGCATGCTTCACATACCTTTTGCATTCCCTCAACTCTGAATTTAGGCAAACCTGCAACAATGTTTTTCGTTTGCATAGATTTCAGCCTTTGTATATTCACGTGCCCAATGCGCTTGTGCAATATCTCAATATCTGCAATGACACCTCTCCCATGCGCAAACATAGCAGCTTTCACCTCAGGCATATCAACATCCAAGGTGAACATTCTGCCATTTTTGTTGCCTTTCGCAACCAAGCGGCACTTATTTTTCAAGTCCTCAACAAAGCATCCATCAGGATTAAATCTAACCTGCAGACCTTGCTCAACCATCTGGCCAACTGAAACCAGGTTCTTAGTGATTTTTGGAACATGAAGTACATCTGCCAAGTACTTCATTTTGCCATCCTGCATAGCCAATGGCACTTTACCAACCTGCGTAATTGGGTGCGCAGTATCATCACCTGTTTCAACATAACCTGGCTTATCCAAATTTCTAACATCATGAAACCACTCACCATGACTGGTCATGTGGTTAGAGGCACCTGAATCAACATACCAAACATCATTGCAAGCTGCAGCATCTCCTGACATGGAGTTAACCATATGCTGCATCACAAAAAGGTGCTCATTTCTGTCGTCACCATGCCCACTTGATGATGCATAGTTGCTTTGCTGCAACTTCCCACTTTTGATGTCATTCTGCTTTTTATAGCATGTATTCTCCTTGTGTCCAGGCTTTCCACAATAATAGCATTCTGTGCTGCTATTTACTTGCTGGTTCCTTTGCCATGAACCACGGCCTCTTTGGCTCCCCCTGCCTCTAGAACTACCACGTCCTCCTCCATAGGACTGGTTTTCCTGTTGTTGCTGTTGGTTCTGATTTCCTGCACGGCCACCAAAACGGCCTCTTCCTCTACCTTTGCCTCTACCTGTATTCGAGTAGAAAGCAGTCTCTTGAGAAGTTGAGGTGGCTGAACCACCATTCCTTTGCTCTTCACTCAGCAAGAGAGCAATAAGTTCCTGAAAATCAGGAAATGTTTCACGGACTCCAATGGATGTCCGAAACTGTGCATAATCTTTCCCAAGACCATTCAAGGTCACGGACACTAAGTCCTCATCATCAACAGGTGCTCCAATGGAGGCAAGAGAATCTGCAAGGCCTTTCACCTTCAAGGAATACTCATTTATATTCAGATTTTTCCTTTGCACATTGTGCAACTCCTGCTTTAGCTGCATCTTTCGTGCTTTGGTATTTGTGCTATACAGCTTCACCAATGTATCCCATGCCTCCTTAGGCGTCTCTAGATCCTGTATATGCACAATCATAGAATCTGAAATGCTAACAGACAGCCAATACAAGCATTTTCTGGCTTTTTCATGCCATTCTTTAAAGGCCTTCAATTCAGCAGGAGTGGGAGCAGCACCCAAAACTGGTTCTGCAGTTTCACCACTGATGTACTCCCAAACTCCCTTTCCCATAAGGAAGTTTGTCATCCTGAACTTCCATGCTTGGAAGTTGTTCTTGTCAAGCTTCTCACTGACAATGGTAGACAGATTCTCAGACATTTTACAAATCACGAATTGTAACAGCAACCTGTAAACACAGCAAATGTCTCACAAGGGCAAATAGCAAAACTTCTGCAAAAAGCCTCACAGGGGCAGATCTGCAACACTGACGAAAGTGGTATTTCACCACACAGTCACTTCCTAGTGACGATTTTGCATCAACAGGCAACAAGCATGAATCTGCAACTCCCAATATCTCTGCACACAGGCATACGATGCAATTTTTGTGGCACCTTTCCACCGACTAGCTGCGCAATGGTCGCACAGCGAAAAACAGGGCCTTTTTCTGAGTGCCTGCGAAGAACTTCCGCCTTCAAAACGGGCCCCGAAATGGCCTCAAATCAAAAAAATAAAGTCACCGAGGGCTTCGCCTTCCCCCGCAGCATATACTGCGCTCTCGCCACACCGCGAAGGGCCTCTCAATCTAAAACAGTGCACTCCTGCACTTCTGGCTGTGCTACCTGCAGAGATTTGCTCCCAAACTCGAAATAGGAAAGCAACACTGGTCCTCTTACCAGGACACCACAAACTTGGCTTGCTTTCTTGAGCTCCTTACCACGAACAAGGCTCTGATACCATGTAAAGAATAAGGGAGAGAGATAGGAGACTCAAGTTCAGCTTTCTTCACAACACACAAAAGAGAGAGGACACAAGGTTGGAGGGTGAAGCCTTTCTTCACTTTTGCACACAACAACAATACAATAGAAGAGGGAAATACCCTATATGTCAAACCCTAGAATACGTGGTTCATATGTGAACCCAAACCAAAAACATACGTGGTAGTCTAACTACACCACGAGTACAACTAACATAGGCGGTGACATAAATGATAGTCATCCAGGAGATATATCGGGGGTAGAGCTTGATATCTCAACAACAACTAGTCTTGCTCTTTAACAGTCACATGGGCCGCACGTCGAGGAAGCTCAATATGTGGTGGTCGTGTCCCTTTTAGATCTTTGAGTATTGCAGATTGACATGTTTCTATTTGACGGATCTACGGGGGCGCGTGTTACCATTACTAGTGAACAGATTTTGATTGCAGAGACATCATCATGAAGGCAGTATTAAATGCCCATTTCTAGTCATGCACAAAGTACTCATTCCATGGTTTGGGATAAGGCACACGGTATCCAACTATGGAATCGTGGACTCCTTGTGGTGTTGAGCATGTACCTATTGCTAGGATCTTGAGTTCAACAGTAGCCGCCATGCATTTACCCACCACTATGCATGATCATCATCTCAATTCAGCTATACTCCTTATGCATGACTAGTTTCTCACACTTTTGCTTTCCTATTTTCTCCCTCACACTCTCAGTTTCCTATTCTTACCTTTCACACCTTGAAATCCTCAACATTCCTTTCACCTCCAACACTTCCTTTCTACCTTTCCTTCTTCTCCGAGACTCATGGGCATCGTGTTGGTACAGACCAACATTGTGACACCTCTTCAATATCACAAAACGAAGAGATAATCGATTGATAGTTGTGCCTACTGAGGCTAAGGACATTTTCGAGCATCAATTGGGCTTGCTGATTGTTGTGCACCCTAAGACAATGCAACAATGTAGGCAGTTGAAGCAAGTTGATCATGTGGACACGCTGGATGGGCCGTTGATCTTGATAGTGGAGTTCATTTATGATCGGCTCTGCTTGCCTATGGATGGAGAAACCCAGGACTTCTCGATAGCTGATGTGACAGATTTTGGGCCAATGGTACGAGGAGAGTATAAACTGAGCAACCATGCAAACATGCATCTCAGGAAAGGCTACCGATGGGTACTGGAGTCAGTCTTCCTTCAAGCCAAGGCATATACAATTTCAACTCGTACATGTGGGATATTGTTGTTGGTAGAGACGCAACCAATGACGTTAGTGGTAGTGTTCAAGGAGCAGCTCCGAGTAGAGGCAGCAAGGGTGGTGAGATCACGGCAAGGGGCAAAACAATATGACAAAGGTGGGCCAAGTGCTCAACCTTCTCTTCTCAATTACTGGCAACACCAAAGTATCCTTGTACCTCAATGGCATTGTCATCAGGTCGCTAGCCGGATGGCCCAAGAATCTATCGGATTGAGTGACAGAGGAAAAGAAAACACAATCAGCAGGGTGGCAGCTCATCGCAAGCTCGCACATAGGCAACACTGACCTCAGTAGCTCCAGTGCCCCCCTTGCCTCCACCGGTCTCCTCCCAGTTGGTGTTAGAAGCAGTGTCGACGGCACCTGTGCCTCCATTGATCTCTTCTTAGCCGACTTTCAAAGGAGTCACAACACAACATCAGTCATCTGCAGTAGTGATGGCACCAGCGAGTGATGCGGATACCCACAGCCCAATTTGGTAGCCACAACCAGCGTGGTGGGGACAACAGCATTGAATGAGGTCACCAACCCCCTTCCGGTAACAAGTTTGCTCAATACGGTGGCAGGGATTTCCAACATCGACGAATAAGTGAGATAGGCAATGCAGTCGGGGTGGTCATCCCTCCATCAGCGAGCTAGAGCAAATCTTGAGCATTTCAGTGCTGGAAACCAATGTGGCCCTTATGCTAGCATTGAGAGTCGCTCTACGGAGGTACAACGAGGACTTACAGAGCCTATCTCTACACACATAGGTCCAAAATGGGGAGGAGCCTCCTGACTAGGTCCGCCTACTACATGAAGAGAGGCTCCATAGCAACTTTGTGGAGTTGTACAGGAGATGGACGTCGGACACACTGGCACATTTCTTGGCAATAGTTCCAGGACAATGTTCGTCTCAACATGGAGCAATTGTATGCAAAGTGGATTCACGCAGTCCACCATGAGTGCCATGTGTTAAGGCATTAACAGCATGTGAGGTTAGCATAGATCCCAAGGGGCGCAAGTGGCCACAACCCTTCAATCAGTGGTTGCAATCACATGTGTTGTATATCCACAGGAGCAAGTGTCTCTTGATCATTATGCATATTCACATATTCGGAGCAGTTTGCCATTCTAGCTTGACGGATGTTCTATTCTAGTGTGTACTACCACATGAGCAAAAAGTAGTGCTCACCGAGGTGCATTGTAGAGTGGCAGCAGGTGGTCGTTTTGCTCATCATCGGGCTCTGTTGTCCACCTCTGCAATGACCATCGCTTTGCCTAGGAAATCCTTCTCTTCTTCATTTTGGAATTGAACTGGTTGCTACAATCTTTAGGCTATATGGACTACTATTGACTTACTCACCATCCACCCCTTCTTCTGCTACTGCTCAGAGCATTCCCTGCATGTTGGTTGGGCTGGTACAAGAAGGAATACTAATTTTCTGAGACCTTTACAGATAAGGCGGCAGTCCCAAGTACTAAATGGCTAGAGGATGACAAAGACATAAGGAGATGAGGTAAAGCGCATCCATCAAGCTGGGACCCATGCTTTACTTACTCTTAACACATAGGCTACAAAACTTAACACTCTTCGCCACACAAATAGGTTGAAAGGGACAAAAGTATGGGTAGGCTCGCTCGAACACTCGAACACAACCGAGTTAGAAGGCACATGAGTTGGCCACGGTTCAAGCAGCCAAACAGGATGGCAAATGGGCAGTATACTATGAGGGTATCAAGGAGTTTAAATCAATACTAAAAGACCTTCAGTCTTAAACTGATATATAATCGTCTATTGTCTTAATTTTTTAGACTACTATGTAGGTGTTCTATAATAACTCAGAATTGGTTTGGGAGCTACCTTGGGGACTCCTTGAATGGATGTATTAGTTGGTTTTTTGCTCTCCCATAGACCTCTTGGCCTCTTGTGGACATAAATAGACTCTCTCTCTCTCTCTCTCTCTCTCTCTCTCTCTCTCTCTCTCTCTCTCTCTCTGTGTCTCTCTCTCTCTCACACTCCGAGAGATATTGTAAGCCCATACAGCTTTAGTAACCTTTTGATCCCACTAGCTCCTGTACCTTGCGGCCATTTTTCCCATGGATTTATAAAGGAGGCCATTGGTCCCCACTCCGTTTGTCCCATGGATGCTGGATAATAGATGCTAGAAGTGTGATGATCAATACCCATACGATCCATGAGAAATTCCACTGCTTCATTTAAGAATGGACTCCCATGGTCAAACACTATTTCTCCCAAATATTGCACAGATACATTCAAATATGAAGTCTAAAGCTACCTTACCATTTGTAGCAGGGAGGGCAATAGCTTCAGCCCACTTAGTGACATACTGAATGGCCACCAAAAGATACTTCTTTTTGCGGGCTATCATGGGTAGGGGCCTGACAGAATCTATTCCCCACTTCTAAAATGGATGGATGGACATCACCGGATGATTTTGCCCATGCCACAAACCTGTCCCACCAAAGAATGGGCATAGTTCACAAGTTTTGCAACATACTGACATCCTTGAGCAAGGTAGGCCAATTATAGTACCCAGCATGTAAAATCTTCTTAGCTGTATAGTCATTGGCATAGTGACCTCCATAAAATCCATCATGGTAATGCTTCAATACCTTAGGTACCTCATCTGCATCAATGGATCATCTCAGTACCCAATCCATACCTTGGCGGTACAATACCCCACCAAAGAGAGTGTAGCACCTACTATCATAGCTAGTACTTTTTGGGAGAAAGGAGAAGGTGGTTTGAAACCTGTAGATACTACCATACCATGGATCCCCAATTTCTATGGCTGCTACAAGGTTTTCATCAGGGCACTCTAAATCAATCAAAGCATTTTTCAAGTTGGAACAACCCCCTTTTACAATTTTGAAAGAAAAACCATATTCTTGTAGAACTGCCAACCACTTGGCCAACCTGCCCATGGGATTTGGTGATTGAAGGACCTCCTTTGCAAGGCCCTTGCTAGAAATTATAATGAAGTACTTTCTACCCACATAATGCTTAAATTTCTTACCATAGAACACCAAAGACAAGGCATGCTTGTTAGCCTCAGAGTAGCATCGTTTAGTTTCAAGCAATTGTCGAGAAGCAAATCAAACGGGGTACATGAACCGAACCTCCCCTTGTTGGAGAAAAATACCCACCAGAGTGTGCTCACCAAATCCAGGATTGATATAGAAAGTCTTTAACCAATCAAGATTGCATAGAATGGGTTTTGAAGCCAGAGCACTCTTGATTTGTACAAACCCTTGATCACAATCCTCATCCCAAGAGAAATCAACCCCATCTTTTAACAGCATAGTCATGGGTCGTGTCAAAGCAACATATTAATCAATGAAGTGTTGGTAGTATCTTGCTAGATTGACAAATGAACGTACCTGGCATTTGGTTGTTAATGCCTTAACACATGGCACTCATGGTGGACTGCATCTATCCACTCCACATACAATTGCTCCATGTTGAGACGAACACTGTCCTGGAACTATTGCCAGGAAATGTGCCAGAGTGTCCGACGTTCGTCTCCTGTGCAACTCCACAAAGGTGCTACGGAGCCTCTATTCATGTAGTGTGCAGACCTAGTCCATAGGCAACTCCACATTTTGGACCTGCATGTGCGGAGATAGGATTTGTTCTATTACTTGGGCCAGCTGTTACTCGGCTACATTCTGCATCTGCAAGTCCTCGTTGTACCTCTGTAGAGCGGCTCCCATTGCGCTCCTTTGGCCTACTGAGCTGTCCATTGCTGCGACATCAGTTGAATCAGATAGCGTCCACATGCCTCCAACTGGGAAGGCAATGATGCTGGTTGTGCGTTGCATGGAGAGTTCGTCCCATGGCTATGACCGCCTGTAGTGACGAATAATGCTCGTTGTAATGGAAGGGAGCACACCACCTGCATCAACATTGTGATCGTCCCTTCTACTGGCGTAAGGGCCACATTGGTTTGCAGCACTGAAATACTCAAGATTTGCTCCCCCCGCTAATGGAGGGATGATCCAAACCCCACTACATTGCTTGTCTCATTGATTCGATGTTGGAAATCCCCGCCACCGTATTGACCAGACTTGTTATCGGAAGGGGGTTGGTAACCTCGTTCAATGCTGTTGTCCCTGCCATGCTGGTTGTTGCTACCAAATTGGGCTATGGGTATCTGCATCACTCGCCGGTGCCATCACTGCTGTGGATGACTGATGTTGTGTTGTGAGTCCTTGGAAAGTCGGTGAGAAGAGATCACTGGAGGCACAGGTGCCATCAACACTGCTTTTAACACCAACTGGGAGGAGACCGGTGGAGGCAAGGGGGGCACTGGAGCTACTGAGGTCGGTGTCGTGTGTGTACGAGCTTGCAATAAGCTGCCACCCTCCTGATTGTGTTTTCTTTTCCTCTGTCGCTCAATGCGGGAGATTCTTTGGCCATCTGACTAGCAACCTGATGACAGTGCCACCGAGGTACAAGGGCACTTTGGTGTTGCCAGTAATTGAGAAGAGAAGGTTGAGCACTTGGCCCAACTTTCTCGTAATTATTTTGCCCCTTGCCGTGATCTCACCACCCTTGCTACCTCTACTCGGAGCTCCTCCTTGAATACTACTGCCCACATCATTAGCTGCATCTCTACCAACAACAATATCCCATAGGTACGAGTTGAAATTGTATATGCCTTGGCTTGAAGGAAGACTGACTATAGTACCCATCGGTAACCTTTCCTGAGATGCATGTCTGCATGGTTGCTCAGTTGATACTGTGACACCAAAAATTGATATTTTAACTTGGCATTGATATTGTTTTTCTCTATGTTTGATAAGAGTTTGAGTATCAAGTGATAGCCTAGCGGCTCTCACGTATTTCTATTTTCTATGATATTGTATGGGATTGAGAGGATGAGTGGAATGGCTCATTGTAAATACCATAGGTATGAATTATAAATACCTTGGTATGGGGTGAGAGTTATTTGTGTATGGGATATTATGAGTTTTTAAGAAAATAGGAAGAGTGAGTCATATAAAGAGGTGGGCTCATGTCCATGTGTTCCAATAATATAAGAGAGGCCACATGCCAAGCGTGTGGAAGGCATGTGGAGGAGTGTGAAGTCAAGAGGAATCCTTCTAGAACTCCTACGTGGAATAAGGAGGATGTGGACATGTGGAAAAGAGAGGATCCCTATGGGCTCCATGTGGGGAGACTCTTGACTTGCTCAATATTTTAAGAGTCTTGAGCATCTTTTGATGGGACACATGGCAAGAGTAGCCAAAAAGGACATGGATGGTGACATACGTGCTTATGTGATTGATGGGGAAAGGAATCTACAGGCAGCAATTGTAAATGGGTAAAGGAGGGTAACAAAATCTCTATAAAAGGAGCCCTCCTCTCCCTTGTTCATGAGATCCTCTTCCACCATTGGGCCTTATGTTGCTGTAGTTCTAGTCTCCCCAAGCCTCTTCCATGAGCCTTCTCTTCCTCTTGTAGATATTCTCTTATGTAGACTCTTGAGTCCTTCTCTCTCTAGTTTATTCTCTCTCTATGAGTAGTCTTGGAGCTTCCGCTCCCTCTTGTATGTATGAAACCTCTTCTTCTCCCTTGTGTTTGTAGTGTTGAGATGGATTCTCACTCTATTTGTAATGAAGGTCACTTCAGGTTCTCTCTCTCTTGAGTGTCTCTTCCCTTTTCTTTCTTTCAAAGCCTTAAAAGTTCTTTCTATTCGGCTGCTCACTGTGCACACATGGTCCATTTGTTTCCCGAGCCACTATGCAAACTTCTTCCCCTCTTCTAGGCAAAATCTATGAGGGGTGGATCGTTGATGAAGGTGGAGTCTTGAGGGAGCATCCTGCTCAGGCGAAATTAGCCTGGGTGGAGGGTAGTTTTCATGACAGTTTGACCCCCTATTAGTGTTTTGCTCATAACTTTCTGCTCGGTAGTCCGATTGTAATGAAATTTATATCAACGTGAAGCCCTCTTCAAGGCGCATGTTGCTATCTAATCAAATCTTTAATCAGATACTGTTGCAAAAAGTTATGAGTCTCTATGTCTGACTATCTGTTTTCATGACAGTTTTTACCCCCGTCTAGTAAACTGTCCATAACTTTTTGACCGCTGCTCTATTTCTTACGAAACATATATCAGCGCGAAGCCCATCTCAAGGCGCATCTCTTTGTGTGCTTGATTCCCTGATATCATGTCTCTACTGAAAGTTATAGGCCTCTGTGTCTAATGACAGTTCGTAGAGTGTTTTGAGCTAAGTGTACAGGTGTCCATGAAGGAGGTGCAATGTTTCCTCGGAATCTACCCATCCGAGCTAATCAGCCCCTTCAAACTCCTCGATCTATATCAGTTCATGTCATGTTGAGCCTCAAGATCTTCTTTCAACAACGTATCACTCTTCTCTTTGGTGCAGATCGGCTCGCTGAGATTATGGCCTCTGCTGATCCTTTCCTTCTCCCTATGCTTGACTACAACATCACTTGGGATGTTACCATCTTCATTCTCATCTAAGGGAGGAAAGTATGGTGTGGTATCTTGGCATAAAAGCTTCTTTCTAATGTCTCAGTCTCAATGATAAGTATCTTTGGTAGTCAGTTCGAATGCTGCAGGAAGTGAAGAGGAGTTGTTCCATGCACTGGCAACTTGGTGTGAAGAAGAGTTGAGTCTTTGGGTGGTTTTTGACTACAACAATGGAGTGGTGATTCTCAATGCTTTCAACTTCTTTTGCTATGCAAATGATGAAGATTACAATATCTTGAAGCTTTTATGTGCACTTCCTATTGTGAGAAGGGTGATTCTAGAATGCATGTATACACAATGTTTTCATGGTGCTGGTTGGTCACTTATTTTTGAAGATTTTGTTGAGGATCACATTGTGGAGGGTTTTCAACAAGTGGCTATGCATAATAAATTGGTCTTGGTATACTAAGGCTCTGTGGGATCTTGTTCGGATCTTGTTTGGGATATTATTTGGATCTTGGTGTTTCCTTTTTGTGTTTCATCATGGTGAAGATTCCAGTGTTTCGAGGGACCCAAGGGGAAGACCCGGAGTCTTATCTTCGGGATTTTGTTCAAGGATGCCGGCTTTCTGGATGGTCCATGAAGGATCGGGCGGACATTTTGCCTGATTTTCTTGAAGGTGTAGCCTTGAGTTGGCATGAGACCTTGCCGGACTCTACCAAGGAGGACTGGAACCAAGTGGTGGCAGCAATGAAGCATAGATTTGGGGCAGTGGAGTCGCCAAATGCTTTGATGTTGCAGTTGGACCGGTTCTGTCAAGGAGAGGGTGAGTTGGTCTCTGCATTGGCAATCAGATATGAAACTTTATGGACAAAGTATGAAAGGGCAGCTTTGCGAGCTGTCGCATCTGCATCATCGGCCCCTCAAAGTCTCTCAGGGATGGAGCACTTAAAGATGAGCAAATTTGTTATGGCTTTGGAGCCTCGTCTTCGCTCAAAGGTAATGAGTAAAGATCCAACAACATACGTGGAGGCGCTTCGCATTGCAACCAAGAAAGAAGCTTCTCTAAAGATCGAATCCTCTTTTGTGTCTTCAACAGCTTCAACTTCTAAGGTGGAGGTAATGGGCACTCCTCAGGTACCAAAATCCTATGAGTTAGATCATAATATCTCCCAATTGATGGCAGAGTTTGCTGATTTGAAATTGCATTTGGTTAATGCACGACAACCTAGAGCACCAAAGAGTGAAGATAGGCCTCGAGATAGGAGTGGGGTCACTTGCTATGAATGTAATGAAAAAGGTCACTATCGCCCCGAGTGTCCTAGATTGAGAAAGAAAGAAGAAAAACAAGTATCCTTGTTAGAAGCTTCTTCAGGGGATGAGGAAAGAGAGGTAATGATGGCTAAACAGGGGCGTGGTAAACCAAAAGAAGAAGAAGAAAGCAAGGAAGAAGTAGATGATGAACATCAGGAAGAGGAACACCGTAGTAAGAAAAAGAAGGCATCTAGAAGGAGAATTAGCCAGTCAGACTTTCCTTTAGGACAAGGAATTCAAAGCTATGACTTGTTGTCCGACCTTAAAGAAAAGGAAGCTCATATCACCTTTGGTCAATTACTTGCTTTGTCTCCAAAACTACGGAAGGAATGGGGAAAACTAGCAAGCACAAGGGTGTCAAAGAAGAAAAAGAAGAAAAGTGCCAATCCTATTGTTCAAAAGGTAGATATAGATGTTGGTGATGATGTACCTGTGGTTGATGTGATCATTGATGGTCAAGTGATTTCTAATGTGTACATTGATGGAGGTGCATCGATTAATGTCATGAGTGAGAAGACCATGATTGATGCTGATTTAAAATACTCTAGTACTACCTCTCCTTATCGTATCAAATTGGCTGACAACACTAGGGTTAAGACCTTGGGAGTTGTGAAGAATCTAGAAGTGGATGTATGTGGAATTTCTGTGCCAACTACTTTTCAGGTGATCCCTACCAAGCCAGATGCACGTGCCTATCCATTGATTTTGGGAAGGCCTTGGCTACGCAAGGTGAAGGCTGTTCAAAAGTGGGATACTGGAGAATTGATTTTGCAGGGAAATGATAAGAAGGTGCGCTACAACATCAGAAGCCGCAAAAAGGAAATTGTCAAGGAGGAGTCTTCAACATCAGAGAGTTCAAGCTCTGACTTAACCGATGAAGAAGAAGAGACAGGGTGTAGCTCCGAGGAGTCCAACTCAGAGGGTGAGTTGGAAGGAGTGGCCTTTGGTCTTTGTCTTGGTGCTGATCGGGATGAGTCAGGAAGGAACAAGGTGGTGGTGCAAGAAGATCCTGTAGAGACACTTCATGTGGAGGATGTGGAGCACATTAAACGACGCCAACGCAATGAAGAGCTTCTTGGTGATTCTCTATCAGGTAGTGAGAAGCTCCAGTACTTGGATATGCTAGATGATTTTCCATGTCTCTTTGCAACAAGCTATTCACAGGTTCGACCAGTCTCTCTTGTGGAGCACAAGATTGAGTTGAAGCCAGAAAGCAAGCCAATCGTGCAACGCTTAAGGCGATTGGGGGTGATCCAAGCTGAGGCACTAAAGAAAGAGGTAACACAACTACTTGAGGCCGGATTCATCTTTCATGTTGATGATTCAGAATGGATATCTCCTGTAGTTGTCACACCAAAGAAAGGAAATAAGTGGCGAGTTTGTGTGGACTTTCGTCCTTTGAATGCATGCACTAAGAGGGATCATTTTCCTTTGCCATTCCAAGATGAAATACTAGACCAAGTAGCAGGGCATGAGATGTATTCTGTATGTGATGGGTATTCTGGGTACTTTCAAATTCGTATTCGGGAGGAAGATCAAAAGAAAACATCATTTGTCACACCTTGGGGAGTTTTTGCTTACAGAGTGATGCCTTTTGGGTTGACCGATGCACCAGCTACATTTCAAAGGTTCATGAGTCAAGTCCTGGAGCCTTACTTGGGAAAGTTCATACGGGTGTTTTTGGATGATTTTTGCATTTATTCTCGGCGCATAGATCACATGGAGAAGTTAAAGATGGCCTTAGCTAGGATTGATGAAGCAAAAGGGTGTCTAAATCCTAGCAAGTGTCATTTGGCTCAAACAAAAGTAGTCTTATTGGGGCATATTGTGTCTGAAGAAGGCCTGCAAATGGATCCTGACAAGGTTCAAGCAATCATGGCATTGCCAAGTCCTGAGAGTGTCACTGGTGTTCGCAGAATTCTAGGAAAGAGCAAGTATTATCAACGCTTTTGTGATGATTTCACAGAGATAGTGCATCCCATGAACTTGTTGACAAGAAAAGGAGTTTCTTTCCAATGGGGTATGGAGCAACAAGAGTCTTTCCAGCAACTTAAGGAGGCCATGAGTAGGGCCCAATATTGAAGCCCCCTGATTGGTCTCAAGACTTTTATGTAAATCCAAGTGTATCTTTGCATTCAGTTGGTGCTGTATTGCTACAAAAAGGAGAGGCAGGTAGAATGCAACCCATCTATTATGCCAGCCGACAGCTTACAGATGTGGAAACAAGGTATGAAGAAATGGAGCAGCAAGCTCTCTCTTTGGTGTTTTCCGTCAGAAAGTTTCGCTCCTATTTATTACCTCAACCATTTTTCTTCCTTACCTCTCAGTCTGTATTAGCATATCTAGTTCGCAAGCCTAATCCTGGGGGGAGATTTGCAAAATGGTTGTCAGAGCTTCAAGAGTTCTCTTTCTCTTTTGTCACTAAAAAAACCACCAGGTCCACTATGGCAGATTTGCTCACAGGGCGGGAGGATCTAGGAGAAGAAAAGAAATGTAAGGAGAACATTAAAGATGAAAGGGATACACCACCAACAGCTTTTGTTTTGTATTTTGATGGGGCTTTTAGTCCTTCATGCCAACAAGGAGCCGGGGGGATAGTCTTGATGAATCCTGAAGGTCAAGGGGTATGGGCAAGAGGACGAGAGCTTCCAGGTATCACAACTAACAATGCAGCTGAGTATAATGCTTTGATTCTTGGTTTGGAGGGTTTTCTTCAAAGTCAAGTTAAAGTGGAAGTAAGAGGAGATTCTCAGCTTATTATAAAGCAAATGCAAGGGCATTACAAGACAAGAAGTCCTCATTTGAAGGAGCTTAATCAAAAGGCTATGGCACAATGTAGTCGGTTTGATTTTTGCAGGTTTGTTCATATAAACAGAAAAGAAAATCAAAGGGCAGATGAGTTAGCTAAATCCATTGTAGTGCCAGACCGGGGGGTGGTTTTTTGGGTAGACACGGGATGGCCAAAACTACAAGATGTTTAGAAATATGTGGAAGAAGGCATGCTGCCTCGAGGGTTAACTCCACAATAGAAGCAGAGATTGGTTACTTTTGGCCACGCCTTCATAAGGATGTATATGAATGTCACAAATGGAACCTATTAGCTTGAGGATGTTGATGGCATGGTGATACCCGGATGCACCAATGAGTATCACCTTAAATTCTTCTATGCTCGACCACCTTAAGAGCCAGCAGACCCTCTCTGTACACTAGAGAGGATCTGCTGGGGGGGGAAAGATGTGACACCAAAAATTGATATTTTAACTTGGCATTGATATTGTTTTTCTCTATGTTTGATAAGAGTTTGAGTATCAAGTGATAGCCTAGCGGCTCTCACGTATTTCTATTTTCTATGATATTGTATGGGATTGAGAGGATGAGTGGAATGGCTCATTGTAAATACCATAGGTATGAATTATAAATACCTTGGTATGGGGTGAGAGTTATTTGTGTATGAGATATTATGAGTTTTTTAGAAAATAGGAAGAGTGAGTCATATAAAGAGGTGGGCTCATGTCCATGTGTTCCAATAATATAAGAGAGGCCACATGCCAAGCGTGTGGAAGGCATGTGGAGGAGTGTGAAGTCAAGAGGAATCCTTCTAGAACTCCTATGTGGAATAAGGAGGATGTGGACATGTGGAAAAGAGAGGGTCCCTATGGGCTCCATGTGGGGAGACTCTTGACTTGCTCAATATTTTAAGAGTCTTGAGCATGTTTTGATGGGACACATGGCAAGAGTAGCCAAAAAGGACATGGATGGTGACATACGTGCTTATGTGATTGATGGGGAAAGGAATCTACAGGCAGCAATTGTAAATGGGTAAAGGAGGGTAACAAAATCTCTATAAAAGGAGCCCTCCTCTCCCTTGTTCATCAGATCCTCTTCCACCATTGGGCCTTATGTTGCTGTAGTTCTAGTCTCCCCAAGCCTCTTCCATGAGCCTTCTCTTCCTCTTGCAGATATTCTCTTATGTAGACTCTTGAGTCCTTCTCTCTCTAGTTTATTCTCTCTCTATGAGTAGTCTTGGAGCTTCCGCTCCCTCTTGTATGTATGAAACCTCTTCTTCTCCCTTGTGTTTGTAGTGTTGAGGTGGATTCTCACTCTATTTGTAATGAAGGTCACTTCAGGTTCTCTCTCTCTTGAGTGTCTCTTCCCTTTTCTTTCTTTCAAAGCCTTAAAAGTTCTTTCTATTCGGCTGCTCACTGTGCACACATGGTCCATTTGTTTCCCGAGCCACTATGCAAACTTCTTCCCCTCTTCTAGGCGAAATCTATGAGGGGTGGATCGTTGATGAAGGTGGAGTCTTGAGGGAGCATCCTGCTCACGCGAAATTAGCCTGGGTGGAGGGTAGTTTTCATGACAGTTGGACCCCCTGTTAGTGTTTTACTCATAAGTTTCTGCTCGATAGTCCGATTGTAATGAAATTTATATCAACACGAAGCTCTCTTCAAGTGCATGTTGCTATATAATCAAATCTTTAATCAGATACTGTTGCAAAAAGTTATGAGTCTCTATATCTGACTGTTTGTTTTCATGACAGTTTTTACCCCCGTCTAGTAAACTGTCCATAACTTTTTGGCCGCTGCTCTGTTTCTTACGAAACATATATCAGCGTGAAGCCCATCTCAAGGCGCATCTCTTTGTGTGCTTGATTCCCTAATATCATGTCTCTACTGAAAGTTATAGGCCTCTGTGTCTAATGACAGTTCGTAGAGTGTTTTGAGCTAAGTGTAAAGGTGTCTATGAAGGAGGTGCAATGTTTCCTCGGAATCTACCCATCCGACCTAATCAGCCCCTTCAAACTCCTCGATATATATCAGTTCATGTCATGTTGAGCCGCAAGATCTTCTTTCAACAACGTATCGCTCTTCTCTTTGGTGCAGATCGGCTCGCTGAGATTATGGCCTCTGCTGATCCTTTCCTTCTCCCTATGCTTGACTACAACATCACTTGGGATGTTACCATCTTCATTCTCATCTAAGGGAGGAAAGTATGGTGTGGTATCTTGGCATAAAAGCTTCTTTCTAATGTCTCATTCTCAATGATAAGTATCTTTGGCAGTCAGTTCGAATGCTGCAGGAAGTGAAGAGGTGCGTGAAGTTTATTATCCCCAACTTCATGTCACAATACTCTCCTCATACCACTGGCCCAAAATCTATCGCATCAGGTGTCAAGAAGTCCTGTGTTTCTCCGTCCATAGGCAAGCAGAGCTGATCATAAGTCAACTCCAATGTCAAGGTCCATGGCCCATCCGGTGTGTCCACATGATCAACTTACTCCAACTTCCTACATTGTTGGACTTTCTTAGGGTGCACAACAATCAACAAGCCCAATTTATGCTGGAAAATGTCCTCAGCCTCAGTAGCACAACTATCAATCGATTGTCTCTTCATTTTGTAATATTGAAGAGGTGTCACAATGTTGGTCTGTACCAACACCATGCCCATGAGTCTCGGAGAAGAAGGAGAGGTAGGAAGGAAGTGTTGGAGGTGAAAGGAATGTTGAGGATGTGGAGGTGTGAAAGGTAAGAATAGGAAACTGAGAGTGTGAGGGAGAAAATAGGAAAGCAAAAGTGTGAGAAACTCGTCGTGAACAAGGAGTATAGCTGAATTGAGCTGATGATCGGGCATAGTAGTGGGTAAATGCATGGCGTCTATTGTTGAACTCAAGATCCCAGTAATAGGTACATGCTCATCACCACAAGGAGTTCACGATTCCATAGTTGGATATTCTGCACCTACCCCAATCCATGCAATGAGTACTTTGCACATGACTAGAAATGGGCATTTAATATGGCCTTCATGATGATATCTTCGCAATCAAAATCTGTTTAGTAGCAATGGTAACAAGCGCCCCTGTGGATCCGCCGAATAGAAAGATGTCAATATGCAATACTCCAAGATCCAAAAGGGACCCGACCACCACATCTTGAACTTCCTTGGCATGCGGCCCATGTAACTATTAAAGAGCAAGACCAGTTGTCCCTTCATAAAGAATTTCTTCTTCAACGTCAGGTCTACTTGTCTCTTCCTTCACGCTTGAAATATCTGGGTCAAGTAATAGCTCTCCATTCTCTCTTCTTCCAACTGCTCTAGAACATCTAGTCAGAATTCCATGGACTCTTGTGGAAGCAACCTTTCCACAACTGTAATGTAGAGGCTTGGCACAACATATTCCACTAGTGTAATGGCCTCCACTCTAAATGCCAATGTGAATGGTGTCAAGCCAGTGGCGACTTTGAATGATGTGTGATATGCCTAGACTGTGGAAAGGAGCTTCTCATCCCAATTTGTGCAATGACTATTCACCAGTAATGTGGTAATCCACTTGAACTGATTATTGTAAGACTCCGCCTTTGCCATTCGCTTGCGGCGGATAATAAGACGATGATTTTTTATGAATGACCATGTAGAAGGTCATCATTTCCTTCACCACTTGCACCACAAAATGCTTCCCTCTGTTGCTCACCAGCTCAATTGGATAGCCCCAACTAACAAAACACATCCTTGTATAAACACTTGGCCGTACCTAAATTGCACTGCAGCACGAACTAGCAGCCATCCTTTAGTAGTGCCGGTGACCACTACAACCTTGCTTGCAGCACCTTCTTGGCCGTAATTGCTCCTCCAGAGTGACCACCCGCCACCACTCTGCAATGCACCTCTGTGAGCACCCCTTTTTGCTCATGTGGTAGCACACACCGAAGTAGAACATCTGTCAAGTGTCTGCGATAGAGTTGACCCTTAGTTGACCGACCACGACTTCAAATCCGTGGCTTTTGAGTGGTAATCGCTTTCGTTGATCCTAGTTGAGATAATCTAGCATCTGTCCGAACATCATGAAGTGCATCATCTCATCATACCACGACAATGGAATACCCTGAATTACTAGCCCCTCTGATGGCTCCACAATAGCCACCAAAACTACATTGAGGTCCACATCCAAAAACTCATCTTCAATGTCAGTTGCAGGCTCCCCCGATTTTTTCACCATGAAAAGTTTGATGGGGCAAACTTTTTTCTATGTAAAGAACAGATAAGGGATGGTCTTATTCAAAAGAGGAAGATTAAACCCTTGGAAGGGATTGTAGCTAATTTGCCGGGGGATTCATAGGAGGAAACTTATGATATCACGTGAGTGTACAATAGGGGGGTTTTTTGAAATGAGGCATAAGCTTATAAATTAGGGGTGGGGGCCCTTTTTATTTTTTCCCAATATTGAATTTAAGTTAGGGGGCCATGCCATATTTAAGAGGGGGGGACATAGTATAGGCTACCTTGGGTAACTAGTCCAAACAAGTTTGGTTTTGTATATGGTTTTAAATAGTCATAGGGAAAGTAATCTAAATTTGCTTATTGTGTAGTCTAAATACTTGAGAAAGAACGTAGATTTAAGGAAAGGGGGGGACATAATAGAATTTTGGTGGTATCTTATAAGCTTAAATAGGGGTGTTTTATCATCCTACATGGATCTTAAATAGGGGGTTTTCTTGAAGTTCATGCACGCAGGTGACATCCCCCTGTAATGAAGAGTGAATCCCCCGGGCTAATTTGGCTTATCTTACACAAGGTAGTCTAGACCAAAAGGATAAAGGATAGGCAAAGGTTATGGGAGATGCAAGAAACGCCCAAGATATAAGAAGGACATTTTTCATATTTTATAGACTTGCCCACATGCAAGAAGGTTGTGGAAAGTGCTTCAAATGATCAAGAATATTTAAAATTTTGTATTAATATAAATAATTGTAAAAGAAATAATAATGTACTATAGAAAGCTTTCATATATAAAGTGGAGAAAGGAAAAATTCAATCTTTGAGATTGGTAATCTCTACAGAATATGTAATTCAATGGTGCTTGTGCAAATTTCTTTCCAACTTCTTTCAATACATGCTTTCAAACCCAAAAGGATGCTACAGCAACAAAGAAGAGTATACAATTTTAGAATCTAGTTTACCTTTGTAAATGGCAATCATTTGGGCCTCATAGTGCTTACAACTTTAAGAGTGTGTATAACTAAGACATCTATTGTTTGGTACCATTATACCTTTGTCAAGAGAAGTAAGTTGTGGTTGATGTGTAACTTCTTTCTTTTATAGAATAAAGAACGAAATATTTTATATCAACGATTCACATTGAGTAAGACAATGATTGTTTAGATGCATAACTTGATTTTGTTTAAGATGGCTTGAATCTTATATATTGTTATTGAAGCTATACAAGACTTATGTACTAGATGGCATTGAGATTCACGCTTGGCTTGCATGCTTTTAATTTGTAGAGTTCAATACAAGATGATTCTAGAGTTGGTGTATATATGGTGGAGTAGATAGAATTGAGTGATTGCATGGATGGCACTTATGAGAAGGAAACTGCCTCTAATAAAGTTTACCTCGTAAAGAGGTTGTTTCAGGTGCAAATGAAT
The DNA here is from genome assembly GCF_047967505.1 of Dipteris shenzhenensis. Lineage (NCBI taxonomy): Eukaryota > Viridiplantae > Streptophyta > Polypodiopsida > Gleicheniales > Dipteridaceae > Dipteris > Dipteris shenzhenensis. Next base: position 38,801,347 of record NC_141626.1, read on the forward strand.
AAAGGGTTCTCCATTGCTTCTCACTTGAATGAATTCAATATTATTTTTAGCCATATTAATGCTCAAAAGATGAATTTTGATGTGGAGAGTAAGGCAATATTCCTCTTGTGTTCATTGCCATCCTCATGGGATACCTTTCGTACAGGTACTATATGTAACTCTGCACCTAGTGGAGTACTAAAGTTTGACGATGTTGTGGGTAGCTTGTTGGTCGAGGAGATTAGATGAAATTCCATGGATGGCAACAAGTAGGATGCAGTATTAAATGTGCAAAGGGGTGTGAAGATAGTGGGAGAGAGGGAAGGAGTCTCACTTGTGACTTTCTCACATACATAATGGGGGAATACACACACAGGTGGAGGATGAAAACAGTTTTCCTCTTCTTAGTCGTGAAATCCAAAAGAACTCTAGTACAAAGAAATAGAAGAACCCTATATGTGGGTCTCAAACCAAACTCAACTAACTAAGGTGGCATACTAATTGAGCCACGAACTAGAGTAGATAAGGATAGCTGTCATCCAGCTATTATTCGTGGGCGGTGTACCAACTGCATCTGCAGCTAACAAGTCGGTGACATAAATGCACAACGGTCACCCTGGCATATCGGGAGTGGAGCTCGATATCTCAACAAGGGGTAGATCACAGCTCAAGGAAAACTCCCAAGAAAGAGGCAAGTCTCCTAGAAAATCTAGGGCATGGAACATTGAGTGTTATCATTGTGGCAAGAAGGGCCACAAGATAAAGGATTGCTACAAGTTGAAAGGAGAGCAAAAGGATAAGAAAAAGAATAAAAATTGGTGGCAAATAAGAAGCCAAGGGAGGACAAAGGAAAAGGGAAGATCAAGGAGATCAAAGAAGTCTCACTGATGATAGTGACAATGGCATTCTCTTCATGTTTAGTCTACCTATAGAGTTGCTTACACACTTCAGATGATGCATATTACAAGGATTGGATTTTGGATTTAGGTGCTTCATTCCATGTTACTCCCTATAAGGAATGGTTTTCCACTTATGACAGTGGAAAGATAGGTTGTGTGCATCTTGGAAATAACTATAGATGTGAAATAGTGGGAGCAAGTGACATAAAGTTTTCTTTTGCAAATGGGTCTGCTTTTGTTTTGACAAATGTGAGACATGTGCCTAAGCTGATGAAGAGTCTCATTTCAACAGGTCAGCTAGATGATGCTAGTTTTAAAACCACCTTTGGCTTTCAGAGTTGGAAAATTGAGAAGGGCTCTATGGTTTTGGCAAGAGGTGCCAAGTGTGGGACATTGTTTCCCTTACATGTATGAGGGGTGTCTAATCATGTTATTGCAATAACTGAGTAGCTAAGTACTTCTTTGTGGCATTGGCGGTTGGGGCACATGAGCCAAAATGGAATGAAACTCTTATGTTATTTGGGTTATGTATCGCATTTGACTTTTTTTGACTTTGAATTTTGTGAGCATTGTCTCTATGGGAAGTAGACTAAATCAGCCCATAAAAGAAGGGGAAAGAAAAAGCTTGAAATTACTCTTCTAATACCAGTTTATAGTAGCAACATAATTCTTTATCTTTGCTTTGAAGCTATTGAATGTTTTCTTATCTGCAGCTATTGCTTATATGCATTGTGTGCTTTGAAGTGGTTGAACTTTTGTTGTGTTTGTATGCCATTGCTGCTGTCTATCTATCTTACTTTATTGTGTATGCCACACACACACACACACACACACACACACACACACACACACACACACACACACACACACACACACACACACACACAAACCCACACACTCAAATTCCCTTTCTTTAATAGAATATGTACCCTTATATTATTGGTCCCCACACCCCTGCCCTCACTCCCCACTTATGAGTTACACAAAATAATCCCCCCATGTGAAAGCTTCTTATTGATACAAATAACCTTTAAAATTTCCTTAGACTATTCATAATTATGTTTATAATTATAAAATTATAAACAGTTTATAATTATGTTTCTTAGACTATTTATAATTATGTGAATTTAATTAACCCTACCCCTCCCTTTTCATTTAGAATATATAATTTCTTTAAAATTAATTATCATTTCCCCCCCTTCCATACCCCTCCCCTTTCTATTTATTTATTGGCATGATATGTATATATGTGTGCATATATATATATATATATATAATTTATACTTATACTATGTATAAACAATTCATGAACTTCCTTTCTTTTTGTCTTTCGACCCTTTCCCCCCTCCTTATCCTCAAAGATATTCTTGGTCAAAAATTTCTCATATATATATATGTATATATATATATTTATTTATTTATTTATATATATATATATAGAGAGAGAGAGAGAGAGAGAGATAGACAGATAACCATCGGAAGTCATAAACAAATATTTACCTAGCATTTTTCTTTTTTCTTTCCTATACACGCTTATACGTTCACACACACATAAACTTATGACCCCTACACACCCATTCACATAACATACACACAATTATGTACACTCACAATCACACACATGCAAACTCACACAACATGCTTACACACACTAGCTTTCACCCCTAACCTGGTTAACCTCCCTACAACCTTACCCTTGTTCTAAATTACCACTAACCCCAATCCTTTCTTGCCTAACCCAACCCCAATTTCCCACCTTCATGGCCCTCCCACTGTCATGCACATATTTAACATAAATTAACTACCTAATTTATGGTCCAATCGCCCCCCTTGTCTACGTGCTAATGTGCTTACACTACCTCCTGACCACTTTTCCCTCGTCTAATGCCCAGTTTTTTCTTATCTAATGCTTTCCTTATGTGCTTCTTATAGCTCCCTATAACTTTTCTCTCTTGTACCTCCCTGCTCTCAACCTTCTTACCATTCCATGTGGTTCTCCTTAGCATCTTGTTTTGCCTATCCTTTGCTTTGCCTTTTTGTTCAAGGTCGCAGCTACCTCCTACACTACAACCTTCATGATCTTCAAGGTCTTCTTCTTTCCTCTGGTATTTCTCCGTCACCAACGCTTCTCTTGCAAGGTCTTTGGATCCTTTCTCACAATCCTCTTTGACTCATCGCTTCCCTCATTAGAACCTCCTCAGCTTCTTCCTTACACAAGCTGCTCGCACCTTCTCTCTTATAGAACTTTTTCCCAAGCTTACTTCGATTGCAAGACTTGCTTGGCTACTTCTTCTCTTAGAGGTAAAGCTTTCATATGTTTTCTTCGTGATGACCCTCCTTGTTGAGGATTTGAGTTGGGCTCCTCCCCCGGAGGGGGGAGGAAAAGCGGTGCGCCAGGCCTCTGAGATAGTGCAAGACAGAGGCGAAGCGCGTGGTCCCGGACAGCAAGCTACCGGATGGGGCCGCCCCCTGAAAGAAATTAGGTTAATATCATGTGACCCGATGGGTCACGTATCAGATATTAAACTGATAAGAACAGATACTACACTTGATCTTAGCCAAAAGGCCGAGAAAGGGATGAGAGCCTGAGGGTTGTAGGCTGCCTTAAGAAGGCCCCCCCTCACCCCCTTTTGCATGTTTACCTATGGGATATCTCGTCTTGCACGTCCGCCATGTGTCCATTAAGCATTCCATATTCTCCTATGACCTCTTCAAAAGCCTTGGCAATGGACTATACACCATCGTGTCGCAAAAAAAAACTCGGTCATGTTAGGAACATTTAGCCCAACGACAAGGTTGGCGAGCACGACTCATGGAGGAGAGACTAAATAATTTATCGACACTGAGTCAAGGCACTAGGCAAACATGCACTATTTGGCATGTACACTTAGAGCTAGCCTATGGCAAGGCAAATTTTGTAAAAGGGGTTTGATTTTGCATGTGGGATATGACAAGTGGTGTTGAAGTCTCTAACTCTGTGAAGGTCTGGGGCCACCTAGAATGATGCATCAAGATGTGCAGCGCTAGCCCCAAACTCTAATGACAGGTTCAGGTGTGGAGCCGATGGCTTGCTACTATCGATCGTCCATGCAAGAAGTAGATCTTGTGTCTTTCGGCATGATGTTAGTCTATCTTAGATAGATACACCCCCAGAAGGGCCTGCCATACATCCCAGCTGGACAAGCAAAAGCACCAAATACGACACACTTAGTCATGGGGTCATTAAAATGGTATTAAATTCTGACTCTCGACTTTGGCAGGAGTGGCATACCCTTTGCTCAATCAGGCCTACATGCTTGGTCTCATCTTGAAGATTGGGCTTGAAAACGGGACTGTAAAGTACATATAAGATGCACGATTCGTGGGTCCACACACTACCACGTGGTAGTTCAACCATGAAGAAGATAGCCTTATCCTCTATGCCATGTGGCACCACTACCATACCATCAATGCACAATCAGCATGCCATGTCATCACAATTGCCATGTCAACAAATCCAATTAGCATGCACTTCATCATCCCACATCATCAAGTCATGTCAGTAGGGCTACATCATCAAGTGCCGCCTAAGCACATAGTAGGCATTCTTTTGTAAGCAGAACGTGAAGATAAATTACCATATCATAACACAATGCCACATCATCATTTCTTACCACTCCATCGACAAAGTTTGGCACAATTACAAAATCGCCCCATCAAAGCTAAACTACTGTAGATGTGTAGCTTCCCGAGATGTGTGGAAAATCATGATCTTCTACCCAGGTTCATCTTTAAATAATGAGCCTCACAAAAAGTCATAAGTGCATCAAGGTGTCATTGAAGACCCTAGATTGAGGAGGATAGTAAAACCGCATGATCTACATACAATAGATTTAGGGTTAAAGGATAAGTCTGCTCCACCTAGTGTCATCGTGAAGGCTCCAATTTATCAATGCATATACCAAACAAGGTTGATGATAAATAACAACCCTATTTGGTCCCATCTATGTTCATGATATCCTCTATCCACTCAATTACTACTTCTCCATTACAAATGCCCTTGATTCTTTTGAAATTTTAGTTGATTGGTTGGATCGAGTTTTCAATTACTAGTATGTATTTCTTTTCGTGTGTGTGTCTCTCTTTCATTGGGTGTCCAAGAGCTACCACTACATGACTTGCATGCAATTAATATGTGTGTTTATTGTATGTTTGTTTGGTTTGTTTGGGTTGGGTGTTTCATTTATATCTCATTTGTAGATCTTGATGGTGTGATGGGAAACATTTAGCTTGAATATAGCTCTTGATGGTTTGAAGCTCATAGCCATGAAACAACAGATATGTAGGAATGAAATTTACATTTCTCTCCCTCCTACATGACCCTTATCTTCCTCATGCTCATGGGAAACATTACTAAGAATATGCTTTTTGAAGCTTCAGATTTCTTCCCTTGAGTGATTATATGTGAATTGTAAGCTTGAATTTTCTATGGATTTGAGGGACTTTAGATCTTCTTTAATCGTCTATTTTTGCAAGAGTGACTCCAATTACAGAGAGAGAGGAGGGGGGGAGAGAGAGAGAGAGAGGTCCTTCTTGGCATTTTTTCCTTCTATGATCCTTGATTTCTTCCCTTTTCAGCCGCAAGCAACCAACCAAAGAGTCATACAAGAAAGTAAGATAGAAAGACAACAATAATGGCATATAGATAGAGCAAAAGTTCAACCACTGCAAGGCAGACAAGGCGGACAAGCAATAATGGCATATAAATAGAGCAAAAGTTCAGCCACTTCAAGGCAGACAAGGCAGACAAACAATACCCATAGACAAGCAAAAGCTCAATAGACTCAACAAATCAAAGGAGAATAGCACACAAAAACAATAGCCATGGCCAAAGAACAATATCAGGCTCGACAACAACAAATGACCACAATCTTTAAACAACAAACTCAAGATAAGAAGTATTATAAAGGGGCCTACAATGTAATGCAAAAGACAATACTATCGACCGACACATTGTCACACACACTACTACACTGACAAATCAAGCAATAGTAAAATTAGCAAGTAGTGGCAACACAAAAACGAAGGAAAGGCCTTCAAAGTATTCTAGAATCCATAAATACACACATAACACCATACATGTTGATCGGTACTTTGCTTCAATCAAACAAAAATCCATAAATTGAAAGGTCTAATAATAATACAGAATTCGTCTTGGCATCCTAAAAACTCCCTAAAAATGATATTGAAAGCACAGTGACACTCGAATATGGCAAGTGTGCGTACTCTTTCTCAATTGGGCCTACATAGCTAGTCTCATTATGAAGATAAAGCTTGAAAGGAGGACTCCAAAGTACATACAACATGCAACAATCTCAACTAGTTCTCCAAATACTTTGGATGTGGATCTGTACAAGATGTTTTATGGACCACAATCTATGTTGACCAAGGTTGACCTTCAGATCATGAGTCTCACAAAAAGTATAAAGTGTGTCTATGTGTTATTGGTGACCCTCAACTTATGTGCCCATCAGAACGCTTTGGTTCTACTACCTTGGTGAGGACAATGCATAATATTTTATTGGTGGATTTGGCTTGTCCATTCCCTTGGGGGTAGTAAGGTGTGTGAATCATCATAAAGCCAAACAAGAGTTCTTGGATGACCTCATTGACAAAATGTGTGGCTTTATCTAACAGAACTTCAATGGGACATCCAAATCGGGTAATCACATTCTCGTACAAGAACCTTGCTATGCTTCTAGCATCTGCCTTTCTGACTGCTTTCCATTTGGTAAAGTAATCAGTGCCCATTTCTGACTGCCTTTCGGACAAACAATAATGGCATATCAATAGAGCAAAAGTTCAGCCACTTCAAGCCAGACTAGCCTGAAATCCTCCCCATTTCTCCATCTTGTTTTGGAATCTATTCATGAACCAGTCCCATCTTTGCTTGAGGGAAATATCAAACCCCATGGGGATACCCCCAGCAGCCTGAAGAATGATTAACCCTCTGGCATCCCATCCCTTCCAACACTTGCTGTTCATCACCTTTGACATATCCACTTTTAGAGTGATTGATTTTGGACCCAGAGGCTTTGCAAAAAATATCTAAAGACTCCATGGCCACCTTGATATATTGTGACTCATTCTTAAGGGGGGTTAAGTTTGTATCATTAGCAAACTACTGACAAATAAGATGCTTGCCTAAGGGTAGCTCAATACCTTTCAACTTATTTTCTCGGCTTTGTTGATGGAGAAGCCATCCCAGGGAGTCTGCCGCAACTACAAAGAGTAAAGGGGCAATATGGCACCCCTACCTTATAGATCTTTTAAGCTCAAATGGTTGGCTCATGATCCCATTAACACAAATCTTTGTTGTAGCATTTGTGAGGAGGAGTTTGATAAAAGAAATGTAAAGGGGGCCAAGTCCCATATCAGCCAGAGCTTGGATGATGAGCTCCCATTCAAATCTAGCATAAGCCTTGTCAAGGTCAACCTTCAAGAAGCATATGTCCTGTTTTGTTTGTCTAGCATACTGACATCCCTCCCAAATGTTGATGATAGCTTCAAGTAAATGTCTTCCCTTTATGAAGCCTTTCTGCTCTGGTAGGATCCACTTGGCCATTCTGTTTTTAAACCTCAGAGCCAAAGCTTTAGCAAAGATTTTATAGCTACAATTGAGCATAGTAAGAGGTCTCCAATTCCATAGCTCTTGGTTTGACCCGACAAGCTCTTGGTTTGACCCAGAGGAAGGACATTCCCATTAAAGGGGTGTGATGGAGTGTAATGCTCAGTCCTTTCTTAATTCCCCAGAATCATCATCTTGAGGGAAGAACAGTGTAACATCTAATTCATGTATGTAATATTGGTACCCATTTTAAGATTCCCTCTAACATTCATTAAAATTATAAAATTTTAAAAAAAAATCATATTTTGTGTAGTGAATTTTTCAAAACTTTTAAAATCCTATCAATTTTGCTACATAATGCCCGTAAATTATGAAGGACCTCGACTACGGAGCACAATATTAATGTGTTTAGAAAAATCAAGAAGTCTGTAATTTTTTTCCTTCCTTTGACCTTTTCTTTTCAATAGAAAAACTACATGATACAACTTTCATTCCTGCGTGTAGTAACATAACCTTATAATAATTCTTAAGTTAAACTTTGTGGTATCACATAAAGTACTAAAAGAATTAAAAAATATCATTAAATTAATGGGAAAAAGTAAATGCCTCCTTCAAAACATTCAACGCATGTGGATTCTCAAATGTCTTAAGAACACTTGTCTATTGAAACAATTGAAAATCGACACACAAAACAAAATTGAATCTCTCATACTATACAAAAGAAATTACATAAACATAGAAAATTAGAAATTACTTATGGATAGTAACTAACCTTCCCATCTCTTTGATTTGTTTTAATTGTTCCGCTACAGCGGGCGGAGTAACAGCTTTTAAAGAGAACTTCTCTTCCATAACAATACAAACAATAGGTTTCTTATTATTATCAATCCCAAGCATTTCAACACATTCCTCATTGGACTCACTTCTTGCGATATCTTTAATCTTTATTATTGGCTTAAAAACTAATCTTCCAGTGGGAAGTATCTTTGAAAGCAACAAAGTAATCTCTTCCATATCAGTGTCAACTTTGATGGTCCATTTTGAATCAATGGTATTGTGTACTTCCGCTATGTCCCATAATTTTTGAATTTGTAAAACAAACCTTCATCAAACGGAGCAGGAACATCATAAATCTGTTGAAGCTATTGCACCTCAAGACTTGGATCCTTGGAACTTTGCTTTGGTTCCTTCATTCCGTTCTTTTCCACCCTTATCTTTTGGATCCTAGTGGAAGCATCATCTGATGTGGGCTTTCCAAAGACACGTATTTCTCCGAAAGTTTGTTTGTTCGACACGATACCTACGAAAGACATAAACAATGTCAAAATATTATGATATCATGGAGAGAATATCTCAAGTTGAAAAAACAAAAGCTAGTACAACAAGATTGATGGTTTCTAAAAGACCTTGAGCTTCTAACATCTACATTCTTCATGGAAAAAGATGTTGACATGCTTATTACTAGAACATGATTTTGGACTAAAGAATTTTTATTTAAAAAGCATGAAAAGTAACAACACTACAATGCAAAAGCTACAAAATTTTGGCCAAAACGCCTCTCTCTCTCTCTCTCTCTCTCAAATTTAATAAAAAACACTAAAAAACAACTCCATAATTCAAAGAGAAAAATCCGCTTTTCAATACAAATCGACCAAAAAATAAAGAAAATTTACCAAAAAACCCTCTCACTCTTTCCAACTATCCCTCTCTCCCTCTCCCTAATTCTCTCTCTCTCCCTCCTCTCTCTCTCTCTCTCTCTCTCTCTCTCTCTCTCTCTCTCTCTCTCTCTCTCTTGATCTCTCTCTCTCCCCTCTCGCTATCTCTCTCTCTCTCTCTCTCTCTCTCTCTCTCTCTCTCTCTCTCTCTCTCTCTCCCCCTCTCTCTCTTTCTCTTTCTCCCTATCTCTCTCTCTCTCTCTCTCTCTCTATCTCTCTCTCCCTCTCTTTCTCTTTCTCCCTAACTCTCCCTCTCCCTCTCTTTCTCTCTCTCCCTAACTCCCTAATTCTCTCTCTCTCCCTCTCTCCCTCTCTCCCTAACTCTCTCTCTCCTTCTCTCCCTCTCTCCCTAACGCTCTCTCCTCTCCCTTGGCTAATGCCACGCCTTCCACCATGCATGTAGCCCGATCGATGATATCATCGATCGGGCTGCATGGCGGCACGGTGAATCTGCAGGAGTGCGAGCAAAAAGAGGTTGGGGAGGAGAATTGATGGGCGAATCAACAGGAGAGCTCAAGGAAGAAGAAGATGGCAGGGAAGAAGTAGAAGAAGATGGCAAGGAAGAAGAAGAAGAAGATGGCGGGGAAGAAGGAGCTCCCTTCAGTCCAAAAAAAATTAAAGAAATGCGTGAGGAGATGGAGAGCTTACCTGGCAAAGCTGGAGAGCTGAGAGGGGTACATGTTAGAGGGAGAGATGGAGAGGTTAGAGAAACTAACAAGAAGGGATTAGGGTAGAATATAGAGTAATTTATTTTTAGAAATGTTTCTTGCTATTTTTAGTAAATAGGATAGACTAGCAATCAAAGCAATGTGTTTTCAAAAAAGCAAACATAAAGTACTTTAAATCATATTCAAGCACACCACCCCATTTTCAAAATATGGTAAATTATATTGAAGCACGCCGTAAAATTTGATTTCATGACCGAATTAAAAATAAAAAACACTTAACCATAAGAAAATTGCACATACTTGGTGATTCTTTGAACTCTTGGGCGTATTTGGAAATAATCAGAAACAAATGTGGGAATCTCATGTTAATAGAGAAAATTTACTATTTTTAGAAATTTCTCTATGCTCAAACCCTAAACCTAACCTTGACTTTTATGGTGAGGCATATAATTTCCACCTTTCATTGATGCGTGGCACTTTTGGGGCATCCTCTTTGAAGCTTGCCAAAGTTCTGCATGGGAGGTTTGTTTGACACTACGTCTATCTCAATTCGTTCTTCTCATAGTTCCAAGGGCACTTCCGTTGCTACATTAGATGTATCCTATACGGTGGAAACTCTTTTGCCACCTTGGATGTGTCTCCTACTCCTTCACCTAAGCATGATGGTGGACATAGAAGCCCAGGTACTCAAATCCATGGACCTGATATTCCTATTAAAGAGAATGAAATAATAGATGTCGAAGCAAGCTCGAGAGGTCAACAAGTGTTTTCAGGTATATGATCCACATCTCTAAGTTCATTCAATGGCTCTCATCATGGTTGAGGTAATGAAGGCTTTCGTCTTCATTGGGGGTTGCAGGGTTTAGGAGGAGTTTAAGGGTTAGGAGGAGGTTCTAGCATTTAGAAGAGGTTCTAGAGTTAGAAGGAGTTCCAAGGTTTAGAAGGAGGTCCAAGGTTTAGAAGGAGGTTCCAGAGTTTAGAAGAGGCTCCTGTAAAGAATAAGGGAGAGAGATAGGAGACTCAAGTTCAGCTTTCTTCACAACACACAAAAGAGAGAGGACACAAGGTTGGAGGGTGAAGCCTTTCTTCACTTTTTGCACACAACAACAATAATACAATAGAAGAGGGAAATACCCTATATGTCAAACCCTAGAATACGTGGTTCATATGTGAACCCAAACCAAAAACATACGTGGTAGTCTAACTACACCACGAGTACAACTAACATAGGCGGTGACATAAATGATAGTCATCCAGGAGATATATCGGGGGTAGAGCTTGATATCTCAACACTCCCCCTCAAGCTCAAATCCATCTCACGTACACCAAGCAAGCTCCTAAATCTGCGAAGCTTCTCGGTACCCAATGCCTTCGTAAAAATATCAGCCACCTGCTCCTCAGTGCTGACATAGACAAGATCAATCTCACCAGCTAGAACCTTCTCTCTCACAAAGTGATAATGCACCTCAATGTGCTTTGTTCTAGCATGATAAACTGGGTTATTAGCAAGCATGATGCTGCTAATGTTGTCACAATGAATGACAACTGCTGCATGAATTGACTGTCCCATATCTGCAAGTAGCTTCCGTAACCAAGCTACCTCACATGCAGCCATTGCTGCACCCCTGTACTCAGCCTCTGTGCTCGACAAGGCAACTGTTGGCTGCTTCTTGCTGCTCCAACTGATGGCACCACTCCCAAGGGAAAACATAAAACCACTAGTAGATCTCCTGTCTGAGACACTACCAGCCCAGTCAGCATCTGCTGTGTATCCATGTACCTGTAATGCACACCCAGCTTCATAAAACAGTCCATAATGCAATGTGGACTTCACATACCGCAGTATGCGCCTAGCCGCATCCAAATGTGGCTTCCTCGGTGCCTGCATAAACTGACTCACCAGCCCCACAGCATAGCTCAAATCTACTCTGGTTATAGTCATGTAAATCAAGCTACCTACTATGCGCCTGTACATAGTAATATCTTCAAGAAGCTCACCTGTCTCTGCATTGAGCTTCACATTCTGCTCCAATGGAACAGAAATAGGCTTACAGCCTGTCATCCCATATTTAGACAGCATGTCCAGACCGTATTGCCTTTGCAACAGCCATATCCCACTCGGGGATCTAATAACCTCAATGCCCAAGAAGTAACGCAGCTCTCCCAAATCCTTCATCTCAAATTTCTGCTTCAATAGCAGCTTCACTTCATTAATGTCTGCATCACTATCACCTGTAATAATCAAGTCATCAACATAGATGACTATAAGCACAATCCCTCTGTTTGTCCTTTTCACATAAAGTGAAAAATCTGAATTGGAAATCTGAAATCCAATAGTGACAAGATATTGCCCTATCTTGTCTGACCATGCCCTCGGCGCCTGTTTTAAGCCATACAAGGCTTTGCGCAACCTGCATACAAAATCGGGGTGTGAATTATCCTCATAACCTTCTGGCTGCATCATATAAACCTCTTCCTGCAAATCACCATGCAAGAAGGCATTTTTCACATCCATCTGATGCAAAGACCATCCCTTTGCAGCAGCCATAGCAATTACTGCTCTCACGGTTGCCATCCTCGCAACTGGGCTGAAAGTTTCCTCATAGTCAATTCCATATGTCTGCGCAAAACCTTTGGCAACCAATCTTGCCTTGTACCTGCTAACAGACCCATCAGCATTGTGCTTTACTTTGTAAACCCACTTGCAGCCAATAGCCTTCTTATCATGAGGCAAGGCATCAAATCCCAAGTGTGGTTTGCATCCAAGGCAGCCATCTCTTCATCCATAGCTGCTTCCCAATTTTTATGCCCTGCTACATCCTCAAAACATGTGGGCTCTGGCTCCTCTAGAACCTTGACCATATAAGCATAGTGATGTGCTGTATACCCATCATATCTCAGCCTGTCAACTGGATACTTAATACGAGTGGACCTCCGTACAACTAGATCAGTTGCAGGAGTCTTTAAATCATGCCTGCTTTTCCTTGCACCAGGTGTAACAATAGAAGGAATCCCAAGTTCCTCATCAAGGCTCATTTCAGAGCCGCTTGACTCTCCATCAACATGTGAGCTACCAGCAGACACATCAAACACTGGAGCATGGTCTACTTTTTCTTTTCCCTTATGTGATACCTGCACAACACTATCAGGGCTGCCATGTGACGATTCACTAGATCTCAATCTCCCTGTCCATGCATTAGATCCACTAGTAGAGGACTCTCTGGGTCCACTCAAGGCTTGAGATTGCTGCTCTGCATTTATTGCAGCATTCCCATTTCCTGCATCTGCATCTCCTACCATAACAGTTGGTGCATACCAGCTGCTCATTTCATCAAAAACAACATCTCTGCTCACTTGCATTTTGCGGGTGGAAGGGTTATAACAGCGATACCCTTTCTGGTGCTGAGCATATCCAATAAAGATGCATTTTTCTGCCTTTGGATCTAGGTTTGTTCTCTTCTCATCAGGAACATGAACATAAGCTATGCAACCAAATACCTTCAAGTGAGAAATATCTGGTTTTTGGCCTGTATACATTTCTTCAGGCGTCATGCCATGGACAGCTGCAGTGGGGGTTCTGTTCATAATATAAACAGCAGTTGCTACTGCTTCAGCCCAAAAATAATCAGGCATGTTTTTCTCATTTAGGATCGCCCGTCCTACTTCTGCAATATGCCTGTTCTTCCTTTCTGCAACCCCATTCTGCTGAGGGGTAGACCTGCATGAGTACTTCCTTTGAATTCCCTGTTGTTTCAGATATTCACAAAATTCTTCTGAAAAGTACTCTCCCCCTCCATCAGATCTTAGCACTTTAATATGCACATCTTTCTCTTTTTCAACCATGGCCTTAAAAGCCTTGAAATGGCTGAACACTTCACTTTTGTGCTTCATAAAATAAATCCACACCTTCCTAGTGTAGTCATCAATAAACGTCACATAATAATGGCATCCACCAATAGAAGCAGTTTTGGTTGTCCAAACATCTGAATGGATCACTTCCAAAGGTCTTCTGCTTACCTTAGCATTTTTGGGAAATGCATGTCTGGCCTGCTTACCCATTTGGCATGCTTCACATACCCTTTGCATTCCCTCAACTCTGAATTTAGGCAAACCTGCAACAATGTTTTTCGTTTGCATAGATTTCAGCCTTTGTATATTCACATGCCCAATGCGCTTGTGCCATATCTCAATATCTACAATGACACCTCTCCCAATGCGCAAACATAGCAGCTTTCACCTCAGGCATATCAACATCCAAGGTGAACATTCTGCCATTTTTGTTGCCTTTCGCAACCAAGCGGCACTTATTTTTCAAGTCCTCAACAAAGCATCCATAAGGATTAAATCTAACCTGCAGACCTTGCTCAACCATCTGGCCAACTGAAACCAGGTTCTTAGTGATTTTTGGAACATGACGTACATCTGCCAAGTACTTCGTTTTGCCATCCTGCATAGCCAATGGCACTTTACCAACCTGCGTAATTGGGTGCGCAGTATCATCACCTGTTTCAACATAACCTGGCTTATCCAAATTTCTAACATCATGAAACCACTCACCATGACTGGTCATGTGGTTAGAGGCACCTGAATCAACATACCAAACATCATTGCAAGCTGCAGCATCTCCTGACATGGAGTTAACCATATGCTGCATCACAAAAAGGTGCTCATTTCTGTCGTCACCATGCCCACTTGATGATGCATAGTTGCTTTGCTGCAACTTCCCACTTTTGATGTCATTCTGCTTTTTATAGCATGTATTCTCCTTGTGTCCAGGCTTTCCACAATAATAGCATTCTGTGCTGCTATTTACTTGCTGGTTCCTTTGCCATGAACCACGGCCTCTTTGGCTCCCCCTGCCTCTAGAACTACCATGTCCTCCTCCATAGGACTGGTTTTCCTGTTGTTGCTGTTGGTTCTGATTTCCTGCACGGCCACCAAAACGGCCTCTTCCTCTACCCCTGCCTCTACTTGTATTCGAGTAGAAAGCAGTCTCTTGAGAAGTTGAGGTGGCTGAACCACCATTCCTTTGCTCTTCACTCAGCAAGAGAGCAATAAGTTCCTGAAAATCAGGAAATGTTTCACGGACTCCAATGGATGTCCGAAACTGTGCATAATCTTTCCCAAGACCATTCAAGGTCACAGACACTAAGTCCTCATCATCAACAGGTGCTCCAATGGAGGCAAGAGAATCTGCAAGGCCTTTCACCTTCAAGGAATACTCATTTATATTCAAATTTTGCCTTTGCACATTGTGCAACTCCTGCTTTAGCTGCATCTTTCGTGCTTTGGTATTTGTGCTATACAGCTTCACCAATGTATCCCATGCCTCCTTAGGCGTCTCTACATCCTGTATATGCACAATCATAGAATCTGAAATGCTAATAGACAGCCAATACAAGCATTTTCTGGCTTTTTCATGCCATTCTTTAAAGGCCTTCAATTCAGCAGGAGTGGGAGCAGTACCCAAAACTGGTTCTGCAGTTTCACCACTGATGTAATCCCAAACTCCCTTTCCCATAAGGAAGTTTGTCATCCTGAACTTCCATGCTTGGAAGTTGTTCTTGTCAAGCTTCTCACTGACAATGGTAGACAGATTCTCAGACATTTTACAAATCACGAATTGCAACAGCAACCTGTAAACACAGCAAATGCCTCACAAGGGCAAATAGCAAAACTTCTACAAAAAGCCTCACAGGGGCAGATCTGCAACACTGACGAAAGTGGTATTTCACCACACAGTCACTTCCTAGTGACGATTTTGCATCAACAGGCAACAGGCATGAATCTGCAACTCCCCAGATCATACTCTCTACTACAAAGTTTAAGGGGGAGACATCACTCTTGCAATTTTTTACGTAGATGATCTGATTGTGATCAGAAGCAATGATAGCTTCATCAAAAGGTTGAAACAAGACTTATCTATAGAGTTCAACATGAAAGATCTTGAAATTCTACACTATTGTCTTGGTATTGAGTTTTGGAGGGATTCAGATAGCACCTTCATGAGTCAGATCAAATATGTTCACAGTCTCATGGAGAAGTTTCATATGGTAGATTGCAAGGTTGTAGCCACTCCCACGAGAACAGAGTTTGAAACTTACAAAAGATTCAGAAAAACCTACTGTCAATGACAAGTACTATTGGTAGCTCATCAGATCTCTTATATATGTGACTATGACACAGCCTTTATGCAGTAAGCTCACTTGGACTATTTATGTCAAATCCAAAACAATCTCACCGGAATGTAGCCAAAAGAGTCTTGAGATACATCAGAGGTATAAGACAGTTCAGGATAGAATATAGAGGAAGTCATCCAAGGTTGCATGGATACTATGACAGTGATTATGCCAAAGATTATGAGACCAAGAGATCCACATAGGGTTATGCGTTTTTCCTTGGTCAAGGTGCTATATCATGGTTGTCAAACAAACAACCAACTGTTTCTTTGTATTCAATTGAAACAGAATATAGAGCACTCACTATAGGTGCATGTGAGGCTATATGGCTCAAAAGACTATTGTCAAAAACAAATTACTTTGATGAATCAAAGCCAATAACAATGTACTGTGATAATCAATCGGTTCAAGCATTGGCCAAGAATCTAGTATATCACTCTAAGACCAAGTACATTGATGTTAGAGAGCACTTCATTAGAGAAAGAGTGTTACTTGGTGGCAGCATCACACTGCAACATTGTGATAGCAAAGAAAATGTTGCAGACATCTTTACCAAACCACTCGGTAAAGAGCTTTTTGAGAAGCACCATTGTGATAATCAATTGGCTCAAGAATCTAGTATATCACCATTGTGATAATCAATTGGCCAAGAATCTAGTATATCACTCCAGGACCAAGCACATTGATGTTAGAGAGAACTTCATCAGAGGAAGAGTGATACTTGGTGACATCACACTGCAACATTGTGATAGCAAAGAAAATGTTGCTGACATCTTTACCAAACCACTCGTTAAAGAGCTTTTTGAGAAGCACCGACAAGCTCTTGGTTTGACCCAGAGGAAGGGCTTTCCCATTAAAGGGGTGTGATTGAATGTAATGCTCAGTCCGTTTTTGATTCCCAAGAATCATCATCTTGAGGGAAGGCCTAAATCATGATGTTTATCTTGAGGGAAGGTGTTGAGAAACCATGCTCAACATCATGTGATCATATGTGCATGGCACTAACCCAAATAGAGTGCCATAAAGGAAAGGGTTAGATGCCCTAACCCTAACTCTAAAAGGGTTTGTATATACTCTACATTTTCAATTTAATCTAGTGTATAGTTAGTCATTTGTGGTGTGCTCTCTAGTTGTGCCCTCTCTCCTCATCTCCACTTTTCTCCTCTCCCCTCTTCATATTTTGTTAGTAAGGAAGCATGTTCATTCGCTTCATATAGTTTGCTTCCAATTCAAATTATTCAAAGATTAATAAATTATGAGATTGAGATGTTACATGACATTATTTTTTGATGAATTGTTTTCTACTTATCAAACTAAATATCACACTAAACTAGGAATAACAAGCTAATATCTACATGTCACTCATTCCCATGGGGTGATACGGAAGAATGATTAAAGATTCTTTTGGCGAAAGGTTGTAAATGGATTTTACATGGAGTCTATAGTTTGAGAAGTGGTTTCATGATCTTGTATTTAACTTCTTGGTAAATCAATGTCATTTAATAATAACAACTTATGAATATTGATTCTAATTTCTGAAAAGTATCTCATGTTTTGAAAAAGAAGAGTTATAATTAATAGTAAAGAATAAGAATATTACTTTGCTCAATAAGTTAACATAAGATGCCAGGTCCCTCGGGTATATCTATCACATGTAGGGGTTCCTACAGTCCTTTTCTCTTATCCTCAACTTTCGCAACAATGTCATCCTCTGTGTATTTGGCTTGCTTTGGTGCTTTGTCTTGGGCTCCCTAAAATGCCTTTAATGTTGCAACAACCTCCTCTTTAAAAGACTTGGGGGTGCATTGATGTGGCCTGGGTTCACAAAGGATTCTCACAAGCAAAGCAAATAAGACTGAACACAGTTTACTATGCACCATATTGCGGTGTTTGTCTTTATTTTTCACCTCTCATTAATTCTACAACAAAATAAATGTGCCCAATTTACTAGATTTCCCATCTTTTCTTAGTGCATTAAAGTGTAATTATCTTTTGAAATATAGTTGTATTTGTTCAACAGCAAGACCCTCTCCAAAAATCAGTAACACCACTCCTTTCATTGATTTGCTTGTGTTTTCTTTACCAAAAAGTATCCCTTGGAATGGGTACACACAAACATTCACTGATCATCACCTTGTCTCAATACCTACATGGGATTTAGAGGTAATTGGAAAATTTTGAAATGAAATCTGACATTACAGGTATATCTGGTGTCAACCTACCATCAATATCCTTTAGGAGCTGGAACTACTCCTTTACTTCCATGTTTAGAGCCCACATCCACCAAGGAAGTTTTTAGAATGTATGCAACCTCATTGTATGACTCAGAGTGCGCTCTTTGTGACTGTATTGTGCTTAAACTCTTAAAAATGCATAGTGGTTTCAATGGCAAGTCTCTTACTGACCTTGCCAAGGACTCAACTATATGCTCATCATTGGGCTCTGTTGTCCACCTCTGCAATGACCATCGCTTTGCCTAGGAAATCCTTCTCTTCTTCATTTTGGAATTGAACTGGTTGCTACAATCTGTAGGCTATATGGACTACTACTGTGCTTACTCACCATCCACCCCTTCTTCTGCTACTGCTCAGAGCATTCCTTGCATGCTGGTTGGGCTGGTACAAGAAGGAATACTAATTTTCTGAGACCTTTACAGATAAGGCGGCAGTCCCAAGTACTAAATGGCTAGAGGATGACAAAGACATAAGGAGATGAGGTAAAGCGCATCCATCAAGCTGGGACCCATGCTTTACTTACTCTTAACACATAGGCTACAAAACTTAACACTCTTCACCACATAAATAGGTTGAAAGGGACAAAAGTATGGGTAGGCTCACTCGAACACTCGAGCACAACCGAGTTAGAAGGCACATGAGTTGTCAAGCAGCCAAACAGGATGGCAAATGGGTAGTATACTATGAGGGTATCAAGGAGTTTAAATTAATACTAAAAGACCTTCAGTCTTAAACTGATATATAATCGTCTATTGTCTTAATTTTTTAGACTACTATGTAGGTGTTCTATAATAACTCAGAATTGGTTTGGGAGCTACCTTGGGGACTCCTTGAATGGATGTATTAGTTGGTTTTTTGCTCTCCCATAGACCTCTTGGCCTCTTGTGGACATAAATAGACTCTCTCTCTCTCTCTCTCTCTCTCTCTCTCTCTCTCTCTCTCTCTCTCACTCCGGGTGATGTTGTAAGCCCATACGGCTTTAGTAACCTTTTGATCCCACTGGCTCATGTACCTTGCAACCATTTTTCCCATGGATTTATAAAGGAGGCCATTGGTCCCCACTCTGTTTGTCCCATGGATGCTGGATAATAGATGCTAGAAGTGTAATGATCAATACCCATACGATCCATGAGAAACTCCACTGCTTCATTTAAGAATGGACTCCCATGGTCAAACACTATTTCTCCCAAATATTGCACAGATACATTCAAATATGAAGTCTAAAGCTACCTTACCATTTGTAGTAGGGAGGGCAATAGGACCACACCACCTGCATCAACATTGTGATCGTCCCTCTCTACTGGCGTAAGGGCCACATTGGTTTGTAGCATTAAAATACTCAAGATTTGCTCACCCTGCTAATGGAGGGATGAGCCGAACCCGACTGCATTGCTTGTCTCATTGATTCAATGTTGGAAATCCCCGCCACCGTATTGACCAGACTTGTTATCGAAAGGGGGTTGGTAACCTCGTTCAATGCTGTTGTCCCCGCCATGCTGGTTGTTGCTGCCAAATTGGGCTATGGGTATCTGCATCACTCGTTGGTGCCATCACTACTGTGGATGACTGATGTTGTGTCATGAATCCTTGGAAAGTCGGCTGAGAAGAGATCAGTGGAGCCACAGGTGCCATCGACACTGCTTTTAACACCAACTGGGAGGAGATCGGTGGAGGCAAGGGGGGCATTGGAGCTACTGAGGTCGGCGTCGCGTGTGTACGAGCTTGCAATGAGCTGCCACCCTCCTGATTGTGTTTTCTTTTCCTCTGTCGCTCAATGCGGGAGATTCTTGGGCCATCTGACTAGCAACCTGATGACAGTGCTGCCGAGGTACAAGGGCACTTTGGTGTTGCCAGTAATTGAGAAGAGAAGGTTGAGCATTTGGCCCAACTTTCTCGTAATTATTTTGCCCCTTGTCGTGATCTCACCACCCTTGGTACCTCTACTCGGAGCTCCTCCTTGAATACTACTACCCACATCATTGGCTGCATCTCTGCCAACAACAATATCCCACAGGTATGAGTTGAAATTGTATATGCCTTGGCCTGAAGAAAGACTGACTATAGTACCCATCGGTAGCCTTTCCTGAGATGCATGTCTGCATGGTCGCTCAGTTGATACTCTCCTCATACCACTGGCCCAAAATCTGTCGCATCAGGTGTCAAGAAGTCCTGTGTTTCTCCGTCCATAGGCAAGCAGAGCTGATCATAAGTCAACTCCAATGTCAAGGTCCATGGCCCATCCAATGTGTCCACATGATCAACTTACTCCAACTGCCTACATTGTTGGACTTGCACAACAATCAGCAAGCCCAATTGATGCTGGAAAATGTCCTCAGCCTCAGTAGCACAACTATCAATCGATTGTCTCTTCGTTTTGTGATATTGAAGAGGTGTCACAATGTTGGTCTGTACCAACACCGTGCCCATGAGTCTCAGAGAAGAAGGAGAGGTAGGAAGAAAGTGTTGGAGGTGAAAGGAATGTTGAGGATGTGGAGGTGTGAAAGGTAAGAATAGGAAACTGAGAGTGTGAGGGAAAAAATAGGAAAGCAAAAGTGTGAGAAACTCGTCATGAACAAGGAGTATAGTTGAATTGAGCCGATGATCGGGCATAGTGGTGGGTAAATGCATGGCGTCTATTGTTGAACTCAAGATCCCAGTAATAGGTACATGCTCATCACCACAAGGAGTGCACGATTCCATAGTTGGATATTTTGCACCTACCCCAATCCATGCAATGAGTACTTTGCACATGACTAGAAATGGGCATTTAATATGGCCTTCATGATGATATCTTCGCAATCGAAATCCGTTTAGTAGCAATGGTAACATGCGCCCCTGTAGATCCGCCAAATAGAAAGATGTCAATATGCAATACTCGAAGATCCAAAAGGGACCCGACCACCACATCTTGAACTTCCTTGGCATGCGGCCCATGTAACTATTAAAGAGCAAGACCAGTTGTCCCTTCATAAAGAATTTCTTCTTCAACATCAGGTCTACTTGTCTCTTCCTTCACGCTTGAAATATCTAGGTCAAGTAATAGCTCTCCATTCTCTCTTCTTCCAACTGCTCTAGAACATCTAGTCAGAATTCCATGGACTCTTGTGGAAGCAAACTTTCCACAACTGTAATGTAGAGGCTTGGCACAATATATTCCACTAGTGTAATGGCCTCCACTCTAAGTGCCAACGTGAATGGTGTCAAGCCAGTGGCGACTTTGAATGATGTGTGATATGCCTAGACTGTGGAAAGGAGCTTCTCATCCCAATTTGTGCAATGATTATTCACTAGTAATATGGTAATCCATTGAACTGATTATTGTAAGACTCCGCCTTTGCCATTCGCTTGTGGCGGATAATAAGACGATGATTTTTTATGAATGACCATGTAGAAGGTCATCATTTCCTTCACCACTTGCACCACAAAATGCTTCCCTCTGTTGCTCTACAGCTCAATTGGATAGCCCCAACTAACAAAACACATCCTTGTATAAACACTTGGCTGTGGAGCGTGTAGTGTTGTCCCACAACGCCTAGGCTTTCACCCACTTAGTGTAATAATCTATAGCAATTTTGGGTCCGTGCAGCCATAGGCTTGAAGGGAGCCATGAAGTCCAATCCCCACTTCTAGAAAGGGCCCGAAGGAAGCACTGGTTTCATCGGCATGCAGTCCTAGTCCGAAGGTTGTCCCTACTATTGACCTAAATTGCACTGTAGCACGAACTAGTAGCCATCCTTTTGTAGTGCCGGTGACCACTACAACCTTGCTTGCAACACCTTCTTGGCCGTAATTGCTCCTCCAGAGTGACCACCCACCACCACTCTACAATGCACCTCTGTGAGCACCCCTTTTTGCTCATGTGGTAGCACACACCAGAGTAGAACATCTGTCAAGTGTCTACGATAGAGTTGACCCTCAGTTGACCGACCACTACTTCAAATCCGCGGCTTTTGAGTGGTAATCGCTTCCGTTGATCCTAGTTGAGATAATCTAGCATCTGTCCGCCGAACATCATGAAGTGCATCATCTCATCATACCACGACAATGGAATACCCTAAATTACTAGCCCCTCTGATGGCTCCACAATAGCCACCAAAACTACATTGAGGTCCACATCCGAAAACTCATCTTCAATGTCAGTTGCAGGCTCCCCCAATTTTTTCAGCATGAAAAGTTTGATGGGGCAAACTTTTTTCTGTGTAAAGAACAGATAAGGGATGGTCTTATTCAAAAGAGGAAGATTAAACCCTTGGAAGGGATTGTAGCTAATTGGGCTTATCTTACACAAGGTAGTCTAGACCAAAAGGATAAAGGATAGGCAAAGGTTATGGGAGATGCAAGAAAGCAAAGGTTATGGGAGATGCAAGAAACGTCCAAGATATAAGAAGGACATTTTTCATCTTTTATAGACTTGCCCACATGCAAGAAGGTTGTGGAAAGTGCTTCAAATGATCAAGAATATTTAAAATTTTGTATTGATATAAATAGTTTTAAAAGAAATAATAATGTACTATAGAAAGCTTTCATATATAAAGTGGAGAAAGGAAAAATTCAATCTTTGAGATTGGTAATCTCTGTAGAATATGTGATTCAATGGTGCTTGTGCAAATTTCTTTCCAACTTCTTTCAATACATGCTTTCAAACCCAAAAGGATGCTACAGCCACAAAGAAGAGTATACAATTTTAGAATCTAGTTTACCTTTGTAAATGGCAATCATTTGGGCCTCATAGTGCTTACAACTTTAAGAGTGTGTATAACTAAGACATCTATTGTTTGGTACCATTATACCTTTTTCAAGAGAAGTAAGTTATGGTTGATGTGTAACTTCTTGCTTTTATAGAATAAAGTACGAAATATTTTATATCAATGATTCACATTGAGTAAGACAAGGATTGTTTAGATGCATAACTTGATTTTGTTTAAGATGGCTTGAATCTTATATATTGTTATTGTACTAGATGGCATTGAGATTCATGCTTGGCTTGCATGCTTTTAATTTGTAGAGTTCAATAAAAGATGATTCTAGAGTTGGTGTATATATGGTGGAGTAGATAGAATTGAGTGATTGTATGGATGGCACTTATGAGAAGGAAACTGCCTCTAATAAAGTTTACCTCGTAAAGAGGCTGTTTCAGGTGCAAATGAATGAAGGGGTCTCCATTGCTTCTCACTTGAATGAATTCAATATTATTTTTAGCCAGATTAATGCTCAAAAGATGAATTTTGATGTGGAGAGTAAGGCAATATTCCTCTTGTGTTCATTGCCATCCTCATGGGATACCTTTCGTACAGGTACTATATGTAACTGTGCACCTAGTGGAGTACTAAAGTTTGACGATGTTGTGGGTAGCTTGTTGGTCGAGGAGATTAGATGAAATTCTATGGATGGCAACAAGTAGGATGCAGTCTTAAATGTGCAAAGGGGTGTGAAGATAGTGGGAGAGAGGGAAGGAGTCTCCCTTGTGACTTTCTCACATATACAATGGGGGAATACACACACAGGTGGAGGCTGAAAACAGTTTTCCTCTTCTTAGTTGTGAAAGCCAAAAGAACTCTAGTACAAAGAAATAGAAGAAACCTATATGTCGGTCTCAAACCAAAACTCAACTAACTAAGGTGGCATACTAACTGAGCCACGAACTAGAGTAGATAAGGATAGCTATCATCCAGCTATTATTCATGGGCGGTGTACCAACCGCATCTGCAGCTAACAAGTCGGTGACATAAATGCACAACGGTCACCCTGGCATATCGCGAGTGGAGCTCGATATCTCAACAAGGGGTAGATCACAGCTCAAGGAAAACTCCCAAGAAAGAGGGAAGTCTCGTAGAAAATCGAGGGCATGGAACATTGAGTGTTATCATTGTGGCAAGAAGGGCCACAAGATAAAGGATTGCTACAAGTTGAAAGGAGAGCAAAAGGATAAGAAAAAAAATAAAAATTGGTGTGCAAATAAGAAGCCAAGGGAGGACAAAGGAAAAGGGAAGATCAAGGAGATCAAAGAAGTCTCACTGATGATAGTGATAATGGCATTCTCTGACAAAATATGAAGAGGGGAGAGGAGAAGAGTGGAGATGAGGAGAGAGGGCACAGCTAGAGAGCACACCACAAATGACTAACTGTACACTAGAATTAGTTGAAAAAATAGAATATATACAAACCCTTTTAGGGTTAGGGTTAGGGGATCTAACCCTTTCCTTTATAGCACTCTATAAGGTTAGTGCTATGCACATATGATCACGTGATGGTGCTATGCACACATGATCACATGATGTTGAGCGTGAACTCTCAACACCTTCCCTCAAGATCAACATCATGAAGTAGGCCTTCCCTCAAGATGATGATTCTGGTGGGGAATCGAAGAAGGACTGAGCATTACATTCCACACACCCCTTTAATGGGAATGTCCTTCTTTTGCATCAAACCAAGAGCTAGTCGGTGTTTCTCGAATAGCTCTTTACCGAGTGGTTTGGTAAAGATGTCTGCAACATTTTCTTTGCTATCACAATGCTGCAGTGTGATGTCACCAACTAACACTCTTTCTCTGATGAAGTGCTCTCTGACATCAATGTGCTTTGTCCTGGAGTGATATACTGGATTTTTCGCCAATGCTTAAGCCGATTGATTATCACAGTATATTGTTGTTGCTTTGACTCATCAAAGTAATTTGTTTCTGACAATAGTCTTCTGAGCCATATAGCCTCACATGCACCTGTAGTGAGTGCTCTATATTCTGCTTCAGTCGAAGACAAAGAAACAGTTGGCTATTTGTTTGACAACCATGATATAGCACCTTGACCAAGGAAAAATTCATATCCCTGTGTCGATCTCCTGGTCTCATGATCTCCGGCATAGTCACTATCACAGTATCCATGCAACCGTGGATGACTTCCTCTGTATTCTATCCCAAACTGTCTTGTACCTCTGATGTATCTCAAGACTCTTTTGGCTGCATTCCAGTGAGACTGTTTTGGATTTGCCATAAACTGTGCTAGTGAGCTTACTGCATAACAAATATCTGGCCGTGTGATTATCAGATATATAAGAGATCCAATGAGTTGCCTGTAGTATCTGTCATTGACTGTAGGCTTTTCTGAATCTTTAGTAAGTTTCAAACTTTGTTCCATGGGAGTGGCAGCAATCTTGCAATCGGCCATATGAAACTTCTTCAGGAGACTGTCAACATACTTGAGCTGACTCATGAATGTGCTATCTGAATCTCTCCAGAACTCAATTCCAAGACAATAGTGCATAAGTCCAAGATCTTTCGTGTCGAACTCTGCAGATAAGTCTTATTTTAGTTTTCTGATGAAGCTATCCTTGCTTCCTGTCACAATCAGATCATCTACGTACAAAAGTGCAATAGTAATGTCGTCCCCTTGAACTTTGTAGTAGAGAGTATGATCTGCATTGGACTTCATGTATCCCAGATCAGCAAAATACTTATCAATTCTGCTGTACCAACTTCTGGGTGCTTGCTTTAAGCCATAGAGACTTTTCTTGAGATGGCAAACCTTGTTCTCCTTTCCTGGTTCAACATAACCGGCTGGTTGTTGCATGTAGACTTCCTCATCTAGATAACCATTGAGAAATGCATTCTTGACATCTAGCTGATACACATTCCATTTACTGAGTGTTGCTAGTGATATCAAGAACCGTATGGAATCCATCTTTGCTACTGGAGCATAAGTCTCATCATAATCTTGGCCATATTGTTGTGCAAATCCTTTTGCAACTAATCTGGCTTTGTATCTCTGAATACTGCCATCTGGATTGTACTTCACTTTGTATACCCATTTGTTGGTTATGGCCTTCTTTCCTGGTGGAAGGTCGCATAATTCCCAAGTGTTATTTTTATACAAAGCATCCATTTCTTCATTCATAGCAGTTTGCCATTCTGGCTTGTCTACTACGTCTTCGAAGTACACTGGCTCTTCTGTAGCCATGATGGTAGTCATAAGAGCATAGTTGGTGGTTTCCACCTGAATTGCTTTGCCTTTCTGAGCATATGTCAATCTGGCTGGTGGTCTGCTTTCCCTAGTAGACCGTCTGAGCTGCTGTGGTGCTGCTTGGGGTGTTGGTGGCAATTCTTGCTCTTCTTCATCAACCTGTTCTGTAGATGACTGTGAAGTCGATGCTTCTATCTCCTATGTAGGTGAGGTTTTCCATTCTGATTCCTCATCGAAGATTACATCTTTGGAGATAATGACTTTGCAGTTGATGGGATCATACAATTTGTATGCTTTGCTTTCTTCACTGTAGCCAACCATGATGCATTTGCGTGACTTCGCATCCAATTTCCTGCGATGATCATCATGTATGTGGGCATATGCTATGCAACCAAATATGCGGAGATGCCCAATGCGTGGCTTGTGTCCAGTGAATGCTTCATAAGGAGTCATACCTTGTATCGGTTCGGTAGGAAGCTGATTAAGCAAGTAGTTAGCTGTAGCTATTGCTTCTGCCCAATACTAATTCGGAAGATGCTTTTCACTAAGCATTGCTCTAGCACTGTCTGCTAAAGTCCCATTCTTCCTTTCAGCTCTTGCATTTTGCTAAGGAGTATCTACACATGTGAATTGTCTTCGAATGCCGTGATTTTTGCAAAAGTTCATGAATGCTGAAGACATGTATTCACCTCCTCTGTCTGATCTCATGACCTTGATCTTTCTGCCTGTCTGGTTTTCTACCATGGCTTTGAATTCTTGAAATCTGGCAAACACTTCAGATTTCTCTTTCAGAAAGTAGACCCAACAATATCTGCTGTAGTCGTCGATGAAGGTCAAGTAATAAAGTGAACCATTGATGCTGCGGGTCTGGGCATAACCCCATACATCTGTATGAATCAAATCAAGAATACCTCGTGCACGAGAGGTACTTCTGACAAAGTTGGTTCACTTTTGTTTGCCGAAACAGCATGCTTCGTAAACTTTTCCAAGAAATTGTAGCTTCGGAATCCCAATTGCCATATTCTGATTCCTTAGATCTAACAAGTACTTGAAGTTGACATGACCATATCTCTTGTGCCATTTTGCAGATAGTGGCATCTGTTGCATTTGAGTTGACATGGCATGCTTATCTGGTACTGTAGCTAGCATCCTGTATAAGCGTCCTTCCTTGACACCTTTTGCTACTAGCTGACCTCTTTTGGATTTGTCTCTGATAGTGCATTCATCACCGTCGAAGATGACTTTGTAGTTGTGTTCCGTCATTTGACCTACTGACAAAAGGTTCTTGCTGAGCTTCGGAACATAGAGCACATCTTTGACTAATCCTTTTGTACCAGTGAAATTGTTCATAGGGATAACACGTGTCCCTTGAACCGGATTCGGCGTATTGTCTGTTGTGTAGATGACATTCTTTTTACCTCTTGGCTTCATTTCTGTGAACCATTCCTGATGATTTGTCATATGAGATGATGCACCGCTGTCGATGTACCAAGGATCCTGTTCCACTTGGTCGACTTGATAGCTGAAATCCTCTGAAGCTGTGAATGCTTGATCATTAGAATGACCTTTACGTGCTTGAATGGCTTGAGTCCTGAGTTCTTCACCAAGTAGAACTGACTGAAGTTCTTCCAGTGTTGGAATTTGCCGTTGGATGGCAATACTCTGGACTAGATTCTCATATCCTTCTCCTAGTCCATTCAGGATTACTTGAACCATTTCTGCGGGATTTATAGTCTCTCAAGTTGATTGTTGTAGTTTTTGATGCGGAGTACTTAAGCATGACCGGTTTCACTGCTGTTGCGGAAACTCTGGTTGATCTGGTTTCTCAGGGTGAGAATCCTGGATGTGTTCTTGGACTCGTAGAGAGCTGCAAACATATCCCATGCTTCTTTTGATGTCTTAACTGTGTTGAGCTGTCCTAGCATGACATCTTGCACGTTCTGCTTGATCAGGTGATAGGCATACTTGTCTTTCTTATCCCATTCTGCTTGAGCTCGGGCAATGGCAGGATCTGCTACTGGTGCGGAAACTGTTTGTGTAGATGTAGATCCCGATGTAGATCCCATTGCTGGTGCTGTGACAACAGATGGAGTAGAGCTACTGGTGGCTGGATCGGCCAATGGTCTAGGTATAGATCCATCGACATACTCCCATTTGTCCTGAAGCACAAGAATGGTCTCCATTCGGTATTTCCATGTACCGTAATTGGAGTTGTCTAACTTAGCAGATGCCTCCAGATTGAGGTTGCTAGTCGACATGGTGCAAACAATGTACTCAAAAGTGTCCTGAAAAACTCCATATGAATCAACTGCAAATACACTGAAGATGCCAAGTGAAATCTCTGTACCATCGGTGAAGATAGAACTGCAGTATATAAGATCTGATCTGTGTTACAAGGCTTGTGGCAATGATGCCGGGAATAGCCAAGAGGCTTTACAAGGCTGAAAAATGATGTGCACGATGCCGTGAGATAGCCGAATAGGCGTTACAATGGTGGCATGTGTGTGTGAAATCAAATGATATCTGCCCACTGAACCAATCTGCAATGCCTCTGTACTCTGAAGTCTGCTCACTGAACTGATGAACGTAAGGTTTCAGGTAATGTAATGATGTGAAATCGGATGTGAGCATATGGACTGACTCCGAGTAGGTACTAGTCGGGAATTTCGGGCATGGCTTAGATTGGCAACTTGGGGAATTCAAAGCGTCCCCTCTATGGCAATCTAGTCTACTCTGATCTAGATCTAAACCAACCGTCGATCGATGAAAGAGCAGCAAATAATTCCTTTTCTTTTGTTCTTTTTTTTAAGTGCCGGGTCAGATGCGTCGATGTAGAGGCAAATGTGCGTGAAGGAAGTGGTTTTGTCGGCGAGGCTCAAATGTGAGTGTAACTTGCGCCGAAATGTGCGCATGAGGTAACGAGCGCGTAGAACACGAAAAAACGAGCGACTTTCCTTTTTGGAGCACCCTCAAATTCTTCCTGGATCAAGAGATACGACTTGATCTAGGTGGAGGGGCAAAAGGAGTGCAAATGGTGCTCAATGATGATGTGTCACTGTGAGTCACATGCAGTGATGATGTGGCACTGTGCTTAGCAAGAGGTGTGCCAGTGAAGCTCTGTGCTGAGGTGGCAGGAGTGTGCACATGCAGCGTGTGCACAGTGTGCCTGGCAAGGGACTGTGCCTGCAGGGGTCAGTGCTGACTGGACTGCTGAGGTGGTAGTGCTGAGTTGGCACAGATGATGTCAGCAGGGTGACGTGGCAATGCTGACATGGCACTGATGATGTGTCATTGATGATGTGGCAGGTGATGTGGCTGATGATGTGTCACTGATGACGTGGCAGGTGACGTGGTTGATGATGTGTCATTGATGACGTGGCAGAATGACATGGTAGAATGACGTGGCAAGATGATGTGGCCTGCTTACATGGCACTGATGATGTGGCAGATAGGATTGCCACATGTCACTTGGCTAACCACACCTCAATGTGGTGAGGTTGAGGATAAGATATCCTCCCTCGCTACCACGTGGCGCTAGGAGAGCGACCAGAATCTTCTGAGATTCTGACGGAATCTAGGAAGATTCCGGTCCACTTGCAGATTTCCGTCGAGCACAGCCTAGAAGGAATTACGTAGATAACGCATGCCAAATCTGTGATATGCGATTCGGAGGGGCAAATTCTCTAATCCAGGTTTTTTTTCTGAAGAACATATTCCAGCACAGACTTCGAAGTTCGGAGTTCGTCGACGGACGCCGCCCATTACCAAGAGCTCAAACACGTCCACAGAAATTACATAACTGAGATCGCTCCGATTTCCTCCTCTTCATGCAGCATGATTTCCTACAGTTAGCGCACCTCCCGCTCTGAGGCGAGACGCTTTACAACCTGTATCCTAAGCTATGACTCAGCTTCGTGCGGTTGGAGAGGTGGACGTGGTAGTCGGCACTGAGGTAGTTGACGTTGACGGAGCTTTGCGGAACCACTTCGTTGCATGCGAAAACTGAAGCATAGGTAGTTTGCTTTAGTTCGGTAGTCCGGTCGATTGGACGAGAGCCTACGCTGCATTGGCGAGGCTATGGGAGCCTATTGGTGGAGTGGCTGGTCCATCGTGAGGCGCGTCAGAGATGGAGGCAGTCTTGTTTTTCTGCTAGAGAAGGCCCGTGAGGCGTTGTTGGTACACAGTCGTCTAAGCAATGGGCAAGGGAGCCAGTCGGTCATCATGAGCATGCGTGGCTAGCTCGGAACATGAGGTTGTCCAACTTTGGAGTGGAGACGGACTCAGTTCGCTGGATCTTCTCTGTAAGGACCTTAGATGCAAGAGCCAGCAGGAGGCGTTGTCGATTGGAAGGCTTTAGATGAGGCTGATCGTTAGAGAAGCCTTCGGTGGAGAGCTGGAAGATGAGCTTAAAGGTTGAGTTAGGCTAGCTTGTTGAAGAAGATCGATAATGCTTGGCTTTGGCCGCTCAGCTCTGCAGTCGAGGACTTATGGACACACAATGAACGGAATCTCTCTCTTTTCTCTCAAAACCAGTACAGCTTCGGCTCTTTCTCTCAAACAATAGGATGTCTATTTTCTCTATTTTCTCCTTATCTATCTCTCATAAGGATACACTCGAAGAACTCTTTCACATGATTCTCTTGCAGAGATCACTCACAATCTCTCTTGCTTTCAATCAAGGAATTCTCTCAAGAACAATGACGGAAATTTCTTTCAATGGACGGAAATTCTCTCAACGGAAGTGAAGGGAAAAAATCTCACAATCACTCAAGAGAACTCTCAATCTCACAATCTCTCTCACACTCTCAAGAAACTCAATGTCTCAGCGGAAGACAAGGAAGCTCTGATACCATGACAAAATATGAAGAGGGGAGAGGAGAAGAGTGGAGATGAGGAGAGAGGGCACAGCTAGAGAGCACACCACAAATGACTAATTGTACACTAGAATTAGTTGAAAAAATAGAATATATACAAACCCTTTTAGGGTTAGGGTTAGGGGATCTAACCCTTTCCTTTATAGCACTCTATAAGGTTAGTGCTATGCACATATGATCACGTGATGGTGCTATGCACACATGATCACATGATGTTGAGCGTGAACTCTCAACATTCTCTTCATGTTTAGTCTACCTGCAGAGTTACTTACACACTTCAGATGATGCATATTACAAGGATTGGATTTTGGATTCAGGTGCTTCATTCCATGTTACTCCCTATAAGGAATGTTTTCCACTTATGACAGTGGAAAGATAGGTTGTGTGCATCTTGGAAATAACTATAGATGTGAAATAGTGGGAGCAAGTGACATAAAGTTTTCTTTTGCAAATGGGTCTGCTTTTGTTTTGAAAAATGTGAGACATGTGCCTAAGCTGATGAAGAGTCTCATTTCAACAAGTCAGCTAGATGATGCTAGTTTCCAAACCACCTTTGGCTTTCAGAGTTGGAAAATTGAGAAGGGCTCTATGGTTTTGGCAAGAGGTGCCAAGTGTGGGACATTGTTTCCCTTACATGTATGAGGGGTGTCTAATCATGTTATTGTAATAACTGAGCAGCTAAGTACTTCTTTGTGGCATTGGCGGTTGAGGCACATGAGCCAGAATGGAATGAAACTCTTATGTTATTTGGGTAATGTATCGCATTTGACTTTTTTTGACTTTGAATTTTGTGAGCATTGTCTCTATGGGAAGTAGACTAAATCAGCCCATAAAAGAAGGGGGAAAAAAAAGCTTGAAATTACTCTTCTAATACCAGTTTATAGTAGCAACATAATTCTTTATCTTTTCTTTGAAGCTACTGAATGTTTTCTTATCTGCAGCTATTGCTTATATGCATTGTGTGCTTTGAAGTGGTTGAACTTTTGTTATGTTTGTATGCCATTGCTGCTGTCTATCTATCTTACTTTATTGTGTATGCCACACACACACACACACACACACACACACACACACACACAAACCCACACACTCAAATTCCCTTTCTTTAATAGAATATGTACCCTTATATTATTGGTCCCCACACCCCTGCCCTCACTCCCCACTTATGAGTTACACAAAATAATCCCCCCATGTGAAAGCTTCTTATTGATACAAATAACCTTTAAAATTTCCTTAGACTATTCATAATTATGTTTATAATTATAAAATTATAAACAATTTATAATTATGTTTCTTAGACTATTTATAATTATGTGAATTTAATTAACCCTACCCCTCCCTTTTCATTTAGAATATATAATTTCTTTAAAATTAATTATCATTTCCCCCCCTTCCATACCCCTCCCCTTTCTATTTATTTATTGGCATGATATGTATATATGTGTGCATATATATATATATATATATATATAATATATACTTATACTATGTATAAACAATTCATGAACTTCCTTTCTTTTTGTCTTTCGACCCTTTCCCCCCTCCTTATCCTCAAAGATATTCTTGGTCAAAAATTTCTCATATATATATATATGTATATATATATATATATATATAGAGAGAGAGAGAGAGAGAGAGAGAGATAACCATCGGAAGTCATAAACAAATATTTACCTAGCATTTTTCTTTTTTCTTTCCTATACACGCTTATACGTTCACACACACATAAACTTATGACCCCTACACACCCATTCACATAACATACACACAATTATGTACACTCACAATCACACACATGCAAACTCACACAACATGCTTACACACACTAGCTTTTACCCCTAACCTGGTTAACCTCCCTACAACCTTACCCTTATTCTAACTTACCACTAACCCCAATCCTTTATGCTCAATGAGAAGAAGCTTCTAAATAAGTATTGAGTAAAAGCAATAGCCACTGCAAACTAGTTGCTTAATCGGCTTCCAACTCAACCGATTCATGGTATGACACCTTATGAAGCATTCACTGGACACAAGCCACATAAATGCAAAGTCGCAGGAAATTGGATGCAAAGTCACGTAAATACATCATGGTTGGCTACAGTGAAGAAAGCAAAGCATATAAGTTGTATGATCCCCATCAACCGAAAGGTCATTATCTCTAGAGATGTAATCTTTGATGAGGAATTAGAATGGAAAACCTCAAATACAAAGGAGATAGACACATCGATTACACAATCATCTACACAAAATACATACCGATTACATGGTCATCTATAAAAATGGTTGATGAAGAAGAGCGAGAATTGCTAGAAGCACCTCCAGAAGAACCACAACAACTCAGACAGTCTACTAGGGAAAGAAGACCTCCAACCAAATAGACATATGCTCAAAAAGGCAAAGTAATTCAGGTTGAAACCACCAACTATGCTCTTATGACTATACCATCATGGTGGCTACAAAAGTGCCAGTGTACTTTGAAGATGCAGTTGACAAGCTAGAATGACAAACTGCTATGAATGAAGAAATGGAAGCTTTGTACAAAAAAAATAATTGGGAATTATGTGACCTTCCACTAGGAAAGAAGGCCATAACAAACAAATGGGTATACAAAGTGAAGTACAATCCAGATGGAAGAATTGAAAGATACAAAGCCAGACTAGTTGCAAAATGAATTGCACAGATATATGGTCAATGTTATGATGAGACTTATGCTCGAGTAGCAAAGATGAATTCCATATGGTTCTTGATATCACTAGTGACACTTAGCAGATGGAATGTGTAGAGGCTCAATGTCAAGAATGCTTTTCTCAATGGTTATCTATACGAGGAATTCTACATGCAACAACCAACAGGTTATGTTGAAGAATCAGGTTTGCCATCTCAAGAAAAGTCTCTACGGCTTAAGGCAAGCACCAAAAGTTGGCACAACAGAATCAACAAATATTTTGCTAATCCGGGATAAGATCCAATGCAGATCATACTCTCTACTACAAAGTTTAAGGGGCAGACATCACTATTGCACTTTTTTACGTAGATGATCTGATTGTGATCCGAAGCAATGATAGCTTCATCAAAAGGTCGAAACAAGACTTATCTATAGAGTCCAACATGAAAGATCTTGAAATTCTACACTATTGTCTTGGTATTGAGTTTTGGAAAGATTCAGATAGCACCTTCATGAGTCAGATCAAATATGTTCACAATCTCATGCACAAGTTTCATACGACAGATTGCAAGATTGTAGCCACTCCCACGAGAACAGAGTTTGAAACTTACAAAAGATTCAGAAAAGCCTACTGTCAATGACAAGTACTATCGATAGCTCATCAGATGTCTTTTACATGTGACTATCACACAGCCATATATTTATTATGCAGTAAGCTCACTTGGACTGTTTATGTCAAATCCAAAATAGTCTCAGTGGAATGCAGCCAAAAGAGCCTTGAGATACATCAGAGATACAAGACAATTCAGGATAGAATATAGAGGAAGTTATCCAAGGTTGTATGGATACTATGACAGTGATTATGCCAGAGATCATGAGACCAGGAGATCCACACAGGGTTAGAGGAAGTTATCCAAGGTTGTATGGATACTGTGACAGTGATTATGCCAGAGATCATGAGACTAGGAGATCCACACAGGGTTATGCATTTTTCCTTGGTCAAGGTGCTATATCATGGTTGTCAAACAAACAACCAACTATTTCTTTGTCTTCAACTGAAACAAAATATAGAGCACTCACTACAAGTGCATGTGAGGCTATATGGCTCAAAAGACTATTGTCAGAAACAAATTACGTTGATGAATCAAAGCCAATAACAATATACTGTGATAATCAATCGGTTCAAACATTGGCCAAGAATCTAGTATATCACTCGAGGACCAAGCACATTGATGTTAGAGAGCACTTCATTAGAGAAAGAGTGTTACTTGGTGACATCACACTGCAACATTGTGATAGCAAAGAAATTGTTGCAGACATCTTTACCAAACCACTCGGTAAAGAGCTTTTTGAGAAGTACCATTGTGATTATCAATCGGTTCAAGCATTGGCCCAGAATCTAGTATATCACTCCAGGACAAAGCACATTGATGTTAGAGAGAACTTCGTCAGAGAAAGAGTGTTACTTGGTGACATCACACTGCAACATTGTGATAGCAAAGAAAATGTTGCAGACATCTTTACCAAACCACTCGGTAAAGAGCTTTTTGAGAAGCACCGACAAGCTCTTGGTTTGACCCAGAGGAAGGACATTCCCATTAAAGGGGTGTGATTGAATGTAATGCTCAGTCCTTTTTTAATTCCCCAGAAACATCATCTTGAAGGAAGGCCTAATTCATGATGTTCATCTTGAGGGAAGGTGTTGAGAAACCATGCTCAACATCATGTGATCATATGTGCATAGCACTAGAGTTCTATAAAGGAAAGGGTTAGATGCCCTAACCCTAACCCTAAAAGGGTTTGTATATATTCTACATTTTCAAGTAAATCTAGTGTACAGTTAGTCATTTGTGGTGTGCTCTCTAACTGTGCTCTCTCTCCTCATCTCCACTCTTCTCCTCTCCCCTCTTCATATTTTGTTAGTAAGAAAACATGTTCATTCGCTTCATATAGTTTGCTTCCAATTCAAATTATTCGAAGATTAATAAATTGTGAGACTGAGATGTTACCTGACATTATTTTTAGATGAATTGTTTTCTACGTATCGTACTAAATATCACACTAAACTAGGAATAACAAGCTAATATCTACATGTCACTCATTCCCATGGGGTGATACGGAAGAATGATTAAAGATTCTTTTGGCGAAAGGTTGTAAATGGATTTTACACAGAGTCTATAGTTTGAGAAGTGGTTTCATGATCTTGTATGTAACTTCTTGGTAAATCAATGTCATTTAATAATAACAACTTATGAATATTGATTCTAATTTCTGAAAAGTATCTCATGTTTTGAAAAAGAAGAGTTATAATTAATAGTAAAGAATAAGATTATTACTTTGCTCAATAAGTTAACATAAGATGCCAGGTCCCTCAAGTATATCCATCACATGTAGGGGTTCCTACAGTCCTTTCCTCTTATCCTCAACTTCCGCAACAATGTCATCCTCTGTGTATTTGGCTTGCTTTGGTGCTTTGTCTTGTGCTCCCTAAAATGCCTTTGTTGTTGCCACAACCTCCTCTTTAAAAGACTTGGGGGTGCATTGATGTGGCTTGAGTTCACAAAGGATTCTCACAAGCAAAGCAAATAAGATTAAACAGAGTTTACTATGCACCATATTGCAGTGTTTGTCTTTATTTTTCCCCTCCCATTAATTTTACAACAAAATAAATGTGCCCAATTTACTAGATTTCCCATCTTTTCTTAGTGCATTAAAGTGTAATTATCTTTTGAAGTATAGTTGTATTTGCTCAATAGCAAGACCCTCTCCAAAAATCAGTAACACCACTCCTTTCATTGGTTTGCTTGTGTTTTCTTTACCAAAAAGTATCCCTTGGAATGGGCACACAGAAAAGTTCACTGATCATCACCTTGTCTGAGTACCTACATGGGATTTAGAGGTAATTGGAAAATTTTGAAATGAAATCTGACATTACAGGCATATCCGGTGTCAAATTATTGAGCTTGGTATGGATCTCTTCCTTGTTAATTTCTTATATGAACCTTTTGAGAAAAGCTTCTGACATTTGCTACCAATCTTTGAAGTAACCAATTGAAGATTGGTTGAACCAGTGCTGCACCATCTTGGTCAGCGTACAAGGGAAATAGCTCATATATTGCATATACCAAGATGAGTCCAGGAACGTGCCCAAGGCAAACTCATGTGTGATTTCAATCTCATGATAGTCACTCATCAAGTTTAAAACCATAAACTCCATCACGCACACTGATGTCATCAGCGCCCAACAGTGGGTGGTGTAGACCATCGTATAAGCATATGCTCTCACACATACACCGCACAGCCACACACATACTTGAGCATCCATTTATACAGGGACTAGCTACTATGACATCCCCACCGACATCATCAGCACCCAACAATGGGTGTAGACCATCGTATAAACATATGCTCTCACACATACAATATGCTCTCACACATACAAATCTCCACAGCCACACACATACTTGAGCATCCATTTATATAAAGTCTTTGTACTGAGTTTCTGTCAGCACTCCGAAGGTGAAGGGTAGACTCAACCATGACGAATGCTAGCACTAAAGGAGAAGGCTAATCAAAAGGTAGTCCAAAAACTCTCCATTCAAGCTTAGACCTTTGTTACATTACCATTGATGTGACAGAGTCGCAAGAAGCTCTACAAGTAACTGTATGG
Organism: Dipteris shenzhenensis; assembly: GCF_047967505.1. Taxonomy (NCBI): domain Eukaryota; kingdom Viridiplantae; phylum Streptophyta; class Polypodiopsida; order Gleicheniales; family Dipteridaceae; genus Dipteris; species Dipteris shenzhenensis. Next base: position 38,838,789 of record NC_141626.1, read on the forward strand.
AGATCTTCATCTTCAGTTCCTTGCTGGTTTTACCTTGACAATCGCCAAGTCGGATTGATTAATAGTTGTTGACACATCATCAAACAAGGTTTGAAAGATAGCTATTGACATGTGACCAAACTAGGTTCAATCAACAACAATTGCCATGTCATCAAGTTTGATTATTTGATGAACAAGTTTTGAATAGAGGATGCATCCATTGAGCCTCTATTTAATAAAGGTCAAGCAGATGCATAGCTATTCTCAACATCGAAGGTAGGAGTATCGAATTCGATCCAAAAACAGGTCAACCTACAGGCACTCATGTCAATGAATTAGGTCCATTTAAGGTAGAGTATTTAGACCGAGAGTCGGGAGTGAATCATCTTGACGTCCGTAGGAAATTGCAGCATTAGTAAATTACTAGCAAAATTGTCGCATTGCTGCAAGGTCGGTAAAGATCTATGTATTATCACCAATGTTAAAGAGATGAAGCAGTCACTTGCATAGTGTGTTGCATAGCAAACTCAAGGACTGGTAAGAATAGGGAGAGAGACGCAAAGAGCCAAAAGCCCATTCCTTCGGCATTATCATAGCAGGAAGTCCTTGGCTTGATCTTTGACATGGTTCTAGTACTTTTGATCTTCATCTTTACACTCAAATATTAGTATTTGATGAAGAACTAGAGGAGGGCATTTTAGCATTATAAGAAAGCTTTCCTTGGTCAAGAGGTCATGCAATGAAGCACTAATAATGAAATGCTACAGCAAACTATCAATGCCTTGAGCTTGTAGACTAGGCAATGCTTCACAACAGTAACCACAGTTGAAAATTTCAGTTCATAGAGGAGAAGAAACACTTGCAACAGTTGACATTTGTGAAGGAAAGGTGGGCAACACATGGCAATAGCAAATGGCAGCTCTACACTATAGTAAAGGAAGATGGGAAGCTCCAAGACTTTGGTCCCGAGTTGTAGAAGTCTCACATTACTGGGCAACAGAAAGATTTTCCCTTCTCTGAAGTAGGTGACACTTTCTTGCTGAAAATCAAACTTGTATACACCAATGCTGCAGCAAATGAAGCATACACAGCAAGAAAGAGTCGAAATGGAACAGATGCAACCAAATCCTTGCTGGGTGACACCTTTGGAGCTCTAAATGCATCTGAGGAGCAGAAATAACCAGAGCAGCAGCTTGTAGAAGAGAGGCGGCACCTTTTTAGAGGATATGAAGCTGGCAACGGGACTTTCATTAGCTGAATGAAGAGGTGTGGAGATGAGTGAAGCTGGATAGAGATGTCACCTAGCGAAATGTCGAAGCTGCTCCAGAATGCGAGAGTGGTCTGGCATTGTTGTGCCTGCGATGATGCCTATGGATGGCTCATCCTCTGTCAATAGGACAATCTCCAAACCCTCTAAATACTACACCTTGTACTTTCAAGCGCTTCATGGCTCACCTCAAACGTCTCCTTGAGCACCTTCTATGCCTTTGCTGATGTTTTGGCCATCTATATGCATGGAAAGACAATGTGGAGAGTAGTGCCGATGTGATGATCGCCAAGGCGTCTGCATCTCGCACTAGCAAATCTTGAACTGCAATAGAATTTATTGCAATAGTCAACCGCTTTGATATGCGTTCTCGATGTCCTCAAGTAACAACTCCACTTTGGTAGTAATTTGCTAGCAACCAAGTGATCATTCATCTTCGGCTTCCATAGTGGATAGTTGAATCCATCAAGCTTGCCAGCCTTCCTAAGGTTGGGGATGGCATCCAGCTACCCACCTTGAGGTAAGCCTTTCGTTAGTTGAGGAACTTCAAAACTTAATTGCACACTAAGCTTTCTCAACTCGAGGAGCCCCTTCAGCATTGATGTAGAAATGGAAATCTTTCAGCCTTGTCTCTAAGACCATGTTGCACCCAGGATCTAATACCATGTTCGAAAACATGATATGCTCTGATATCAACTAGCCTCCCAAAAATGAAGCATAGTTAAGGAGAGATTGGAAGGTAAAAGCCTTCCTAGAAGGCAGAGACGTAAGACTTGGTGCTTCTTCGAAGCTCAGTTGCAGGTTGCTGGAAGGTGGACTTGATGGGCCTATTGATGCCTTGGTGGTGGAGATGGGGACATTTATAGGTGAAAGAAGTACGCTATCATCAGAAGATTACCTAGTTGAGAGCTCATCTGGAGCTCATGGTACAGGTTTTCTGGTACAATCTGTGATTCCTGTGGACTATCTTGATTATCTTTTGCTGTGGGGAGCGTTTGTTGTAGCAAGCAACCTCCATCCCACTTTTCTACTCCGCGCTTGTAAGCCGCCAAATAAGGAGAGCGTGTGGGAGTGACACCTAGAGAGAAATAGAGGGAGAAGAGGGATGAAGAAGCAGCCATGTGGGCAGCACACATGCTGCCACATGCACCGTACATTAGTGTCCTTGTATTTAATAGAGATCCCTCTTTTCTAGCAAATGGATGGGTCAACTCCCACTTGTAAGCCGCCAAGTAAGGAGAGCATGGGGGAGTGACACCTAGGGAAAGAAAGAAAGAAAGTTTATTAACGTCTTCAGAGAGAAAGAGGGAAGGAAGAGGGATGAAGTGGCTGCCATGTGAGCAGCACACAGGCTGCCACATGGAACGTACATTAGTGTCCTTGTACTTAATAGAGATCAACGTACATTAGTGTCCTTTGGCCCACACATGGACTCTGGTTTAGGGCAAAAGTGCAGCTCTCTTTGTGGTCTCTAGGTTCCTGCTCATTGTCTATGCTGAGCTGGGCTATATAATCAACGGTTTCCATATTGTCATTCCGGATCCTCACTCGTCTCTACGGCAATCTGTTCAGAGCTGCTCCATATGAAGGATAATGCAAGAGTGGTCTCACATGGTTGATACCTATGGCTTGCTCGTCCTCTCTCAATGTGAGAAGCTGGTCCAACCTCTCTAACAACTCTGAGTCGGTCCATCAAGGTCGATGCAGTGATAGAAAACTGATCTATGGCTAGTGGGTAGTAGTCATTCTCAATCAGGAGAAATCCGGGCCCTATCTTATGCTGCTGAATTCGGCCTTTGATCGGCAACGCGATATTTTGTACTGTTTTCAAAGCATCTAATAAAATGTACTACTTCTTGGAGGGAAAAGAAAAGCCGCACTCCACGGCCTAGGAGGTTCACCTTTCTCTTCACCAAGTATGCGCATACTCCTACAAGTGCATACTAGAGATGAAAAAGACATCGTCATACTTCAACAACTAATTAGGGGTCTCTGGATTTCTCAAAGTTACCTTTGAGTTACTGCAGTGTCGAGCTGTACTACGCACGAAGTTCCTCTTCTTTGACCTCCTGTGCCAACTTAGAGGCAGTGTATGTGTACCCTATGCATATATCTAGCCAAACTCATCCGCTACAGAGTTCAATCTCATGACAGACAGTCAACCATAAACTCCATCATGCATAGCCATAGCAGGGACGGGCTACTATGACAAAAATCGATGATAGTCCTAGTATCCCTCCTAAGTGCGTGACTGCCATCACATTATTAGAAGCAAGTCTTGTACGAATGGATGGATCGGTTGGAGTCGTGTGAGGCTAAGGCGGGCAGGAGCGAATGTGTCTTGAGCCAAAGGTCTCTGAAAGGCTGATATCAACATGTCTCCGAGCAGCATCGTTATAGCAGTAGTCTGCGAACGGCATTCCTATAACAGGAGCAGGTGCTCCTTGCGCTGTCTGGAAGCTGAATGCAACTAGGCGTTGTGCAGTGCAGACAAGAATGCGGATTCGATGACACCGGGAGTTTCACTACAGGAGGAGTTCCAAAATGACGAGCTACGCATGGCAACATCTTAGCCGCATCTTCAGTCCTGTGTACCTCGTCAATTTTCTTACCCATGGACCAACCCTGCTGTTGCGAGCCTCCAGAGTCCAGAATTGCGCCTCCGTCGTCTCGAACAGCAACCAACAGAAAATCAGTCGACCCTCCTTATTAGGATTTGAGTTGGGCTCCTCCCCCCGGAAGGGGAGGAAAAGGGGTGCGCCAGGCCTCTGAGATAGTGCAAGACAGAGGCGACGCGCGCGGTCCCGGGCAGCAAGCTGCCGGATGGGGCCGCCCCCTGAAAGAAATTAGGTTAATATCATGTGACCCGATGGGTCACGTATCAGATATTAAACTGATAAGAACAGATACTACACATGATCTTAGCCAAAAGGCCGAAAAAGGTATGAGAGGATGAGGGCTGCAGGCTGCCTTAAGAAGGCCCCCCCTCACCCCCTTTTGCATGTTTACCTATGGGATATCTCGTCTTGCACGTCCGCCATGTGTCCATTAAGCATTCCATATTCTCCTATGACCTCTTCAAAAGCCTTGGCAATGGACTATACACCATCGTGTCGCAAAAAAAAACTCGGTCATGTTAGGAACATTTAGCCCAACGACAAGGTTGGCGAGCACGACTCATGGAGGAGAGACTAAATAATTTATCGACACTGAGTCAAGGCACTAGGCAAACATGCACTATTTGGCACGCACACTTAGAGAGCAAAAGCACCAAATACGACACACTTAGTCATGGGGTCATAAAAATGGGACTGAAAGCACTGACTCTCGACTTTGGCAGGAGCGGCATACCCTTTGCTCAATCAGGCCTACATGCTTGGTCTCATCTTGAAGATTGGGCTTGAAAACGGGACTGTAAAGTACATATAAGATGCACGATTCGTGGGTCCACACACTACCACGTGGTAGTTCAACCATGAAGAAGATAGCCTTATCCTCTATGCCATGTGGCACCACTACCATACCATCAATGCACAATCAGCATGCCATGTCATCACAATTGCCATGTCAACAAATCCAATTAGCATGCACTTCATCATCCCACATCATCAAGTCATGTCAGTAGGGCTACATCATCAAGTGCCGCCTAAGCACATAGTAGGCATTCTTTTGTAAGCAGAACGTGAAGATAAATTACCATATCATAACACAATGCCACATCATCATTTCTTACCACTCCATCGACAAAGTTTGGCACAGTTACAAAATCGCCCCATCAAAGCTAAACTACTCTAGATGTGTAGCTTCCCGAGATGTGTGGAAAATCATGATCTTCTACCCAGGTTCATCTTTAAATAATGAGCCTCACACCTCATGCTCATGGGAAACATTACTAAGAATATGCTTTTTGAAGCTTGAGATTTCTTCCCTTGAGTGATTATATGTGAATTGTAAGCTTGAATTTTCTATGGATTTGAGGGACTTTAGATCTTCTTTAATCGTCTATTTTTGCAAGAGTGACTCCAATTACAAAGAGAGAGGGGGGGGGGAGAGAGAGAGAGAGAGAGAGGTCCTTCAAGTGTTATTTATTGAAAAACCACTTAAAAACAATCATTTCATTGATTTAGAAAAGCAATGTCTTAATGAATAATAAGTAGTGTGGAGTAAAAGGGGTGTATTAGTTTCGTGGATGGGGGGAAGTTCTCCTCCTCCTACTAGAGAATTTAGATGGGCAGGTCATACATAACTTTTTCCTATTCCCATTTTTGTGGAAGGACAAGAAGAGCTGATAGAACAATTAAATCAAAAGTGGCACATAAAAGACATTGAAAGGACTTGGGTAAAGAGGTTTAAGAAAGTTTGGGACAGAAATCTTCCAGAGAAGTAGGCCTGTCTTTTATGGCTCATCCTTCACAAAGGTGTTTGGACTGCTAAACGGGCACTAAAAGTTGGGCAGGGAGATGGGTTATGCCAAAGATGCTACAGAACTCAGGAAGACATTCCCCACTTGATCCTAAACTGCAGATTCTCAAGAGATGTTTGGGAGACTATACACAAACTCTTTGCTTTTTTTTCAGTTAGATATATGTTTCTGTTGTTGGGGGACACACCGATTAGAGCTCTGGCCAACTGGAATTCTATGCGCAGCTCGCTATTATGGTCTTTATGGTCGCAGAGATGCTCTAAGGTTTTTAACAACGTGCATGTTGATACTAATGAAATTGTGATGAATTTATGGATGACCATAGGAAAGAGGAGCCAATCTTGAGAAGATTTCCCATCTGCAGCAACAAATCCAAGAATGCTGCAAGAAAGATGAGTAGCTCGTGAGAAAAGAGACCGCTCTCTTGGCTCAGATGCAAAAGTAGGTTGGAAAAGAGGTTAGTCCTTCGAAATCTAGCCCTCAGCTAGTCCTTACATTCGGATAGACAACCCCGTAGGCCAAGGAACCCATGCTCCCTGTGCTTCATGTGCCCACTTTCTCCTTCCCCGTGCTCCTTGTGCCCACTTCTTCACTTCCTCACGTGGCTTCCCTCTTGTAGCCCGTCTACTTATATTGCTCCTGCATCCCCTCACTGGCCTCCTGCATATGCTACGCCCTCTCCGCTTTTGTCTCCTACGGTGTCCCCTCCTCTTGTGGTGTATAAGAGGCCTGTCTCAAGAAACGACCCGACAGGTGTTACTGTTAAAGTTCGAAATGAAGTCACACCAAATGACTTCCAGCTTCCCGCTCCAAGACCGAAAGCCAAAGTCAGAAAGCCGTGCACTTACCCTCGAATCCCAGGTACAATCGTTCTTCAAGTGGTGGCGCACGTGGTCCCCAAAGAAGAACCGCAAGACACTACTGCGTAGTGGAGATGGAGTTTTCTCTTTTTCTGTTACCGATGGTTCAGTTGAAGAAGTCCCTATTTCGAAGTCTTAGGGACTTTTTGGAATTTGTATATATTGACTCTTTTATATTAATATAAACTTGCATTTCCAAACAAAAGAAAAGAAAGAGTACATATGCTGAGATGTGGCTCATTGTTGATAAGTTTCTTTACTTGCACATTGTATATGTATAGAACATGAATTAGAAAGAGTGAGCAACATCATGTATAGCAAGGGTTGATGCACTTCTCTTGAGCATGGGTCTCCTCTTTCCCAAGCATGGCTGACATTCCTGTGTTCTGTGGTCGGATTGAAGAAAATCCAATCGTGGCCTTCAAGCGCCGTTGTGTTTCTCTGAATTTTCCTACTAAAGATAGATGGTTGTTGGTTCTTCCCACATTTCTAGAGGGTTTGGCTCGAGTGTCATATGAGAAGCAGCTTGAGGATGTTCGCCAAAGTTGGTCAAGGTTGATAGCAGCTATGATCGAGTATTTTGGCAAAGAAGAGGAGCCGAAGAATGTGTACCTGCATGGATTGAGCGGTCGTGCTCTTGGACCATTTGATTGCTATGCAAAAGGACAATGCCGGATTCTGAGCTAGAATGACTCAACGTGTGGTGGGCTACCTTGTATTAGCAGTAGCAAGTGATGAATTCTGCCTCAAGCTTAAATGGGAGAATCCAGAGACCATGATGCGAGCACAAGAGATTGCTCAAAGGTTTGACAAAGTTCAGTCTGACCCTGTTTCAAAGAAGACAGTTGTCCCTCTTCAACCCCCTCAATTCTTGTAATGACCACCTGGGGGGTCCAACTCAGGAGCATACCCCCATGCCCCGCTAGGGATGTATCCACCAGCTCCACCTAAAATGTATGGACCACCCTTAGGTGCTTACCCTCAATAAGGTGTATATCCTCACCCTCCGCCTAGAGGGTTTCCCCAGCCTCACCGACGAGCCCCCCTCCTTCCTACTCCCCCGGCCCCTCCTGCTGAAGAACCCGGAGTCAATGACCTTGCCAAGGCCTTGAATGATCTTTGGTTTAAGATGGTGGGCATCAGAATTCAAGCCAATCACCCTCGAAGAGAATATGCTAATGTTGTGTGCTACAAGTGCCACCAGAAGGGACATTATTGCACCGAATATCCTAATGTTCCAAGCGTGAATATCCTAGGTGAATCAGGCAACAAGGATTCTGATGTGGAGGTCCTTGACCTCGAGAAGAGAAGTCGTACCACCTTGGACCCCTCTCCAAACCATGACCCGAGCTGCCCCAAGAAGAAGGTGTCCTTCTCAGAGCCCCTAAATGCTGAGATGACAGACTCGCCAATGAAGAAGGCTAAAAGATTTCGTAGGAGCAAGTGGTCACCCTCGGATTGCCCTATCGGCTCAAGGCAAGAAGAATATTTTGTCGTTCAGGACAGTCTCTGAGCATCACGCTTCCTCAACTGATAGCATTAAGCCCTAAGGTGAGACGTGAGCTACAGCAAGGGCTCTCAACACAAAGGAACAAGAAAAAGGGGAAGGTATGAGAGATTTCTTCTATCTCTGAAGATGTTGATCGACACTCGCATTTTATAGATGTCATCATAGATAATTGCCACATCAAAAGTGTGTGTGTTGATGGGGGAGCTGCATGTAATGTTATGGCGCCCCATATCATGAAGAAGTTGAATTTAAAATACACAAGGCATTCTTCCACTCGAATCAAAGTAGCAGATGGTCAACGACTTGCCACCATGGGAGTCATTGAGGATCCCATTACTGTCAATGGGTTAACCACCACCCTCAATTTCTATGTAGTTGACATTGAAGATACATGCAGGAGTTACCCAACCATACTCGAGAGACCGTGGCTGAGAAAGAGTGATGCAGTCAGTGATTGGAAGACAAGACACATGTCTTTTGGTGCTTCAAAGGAGAAGATCCCGGTGCAACCAGGTGCCACTGAACCAGAAGAAGAAGAGGAGCAAGACAGTGATACTCTTTCATACTCGGTGTTCGAGTCAATGGAGGATTTAGACGGAGGGGATGAGTTCTCAGGGAGGAAGTTTACATGATGGGGGTGTCTCCGACACTGCCACCTACCACAGCAAAGGTAACAGCTAGTCCTCAATAGCTTGAATCTATGCTTTCTCAAGACCTCACTCCGAGTGAGAAAGATGAGTTCCTAGAAATGTTCAAAGGTTTCCCTGACCTATTTGTGACTAGCTATAACCACCTTCGCCATGTGACTGCCATAGAACACAAGATAGAGTTGAAGACCGCGATGCTAAGCCCGTGGCTTAGAAGTACTGGAGATTAGGGCCCATACAGACCGATGCTTTGTGCTCAGAATTGCAGAAGCTAGGTTTATTGTTTCGGCTCACAATACTAAATGGGTTTCACCAGTCGTAGTCACCCCCAAGAAAAACAAGTGGAGGATTTGCATCAACTATAAGAACTCAATGCGGCCACTAAGAGGGACCATCATCCTCTGCCTTTTTAGGACCTCATTCTTGAGAAGGTAAGTGGCCATGAGATGTATACTTTTTGCGACGGTTACTCCGGGTTTTATCAAATAAGAATTGCTGAGGAGGATGTTCTCAAAACCACATTTGCCACATCCTGGGGGATGTTTGCATTCAAGGCAATGCCATTTGGCCTCACCAATGCTCCTACTACCTTTCAGAGATTTATGCAGATGGTGTTTACTCCTTATTTGGGGGTTTTCTTGGAGGTGTTTTTAGATGATTTTGGTATATTCACATAAGAAGCATGTATGAAGGTTAGGATGGCCTTCCAAAGGGTCAATGATGCGAATGGCAGACTCAACCCTGATAAATGCACCATTGGAGCCACTCAAGGGAGGTTACTGGGACAAATTATCTCATCTAAGAGTGTCAAGCCTGACCCCAAGAAGGTAGAAGCTATTCTTAAGCTCTCCCCACCAACAACCAAATGTCAGGTATGTTCATTTGTCAATCTAGCAAGATAGTATCAACACTTCATTGATCAATATGTTGCTTTGACATGACCCATGACTATGCTATTAAAAGATGGGGTTGATTTCTCTTGGGATGAGGATTGTGATCAAGGGTTTGTACAAATCAAGAGTGCTCTGGCTTCAAAACCCATTCTATGCAATCTTGATTGGTCAAAGACTTTCTATATCAATTTGGTGAGCACACTCTGGCAGGCATTCTTCTCTAGCAAGGGGAGGTTCGGTTCATGTACCTCGTTTGATTTGCTTCTCGACAATTAAGCATTATGTGGCTGGAAAGTACTTCATTATAATTTCTAGCAATGGCCTTGCAAAGCAGGTTCTTCAATTACCAAATCCCATGGGCAGGTTGGCTAAGTGGTTGGCAGTTCTACAAGAATATGATTTTTCTTTCAAAATTGTAAAAGGGGGTTGTTCCAACTTGAAAAATGCTTTGATTGATTTAGAGTGCCCCGATGTAATCCTTGTAGCAGCCATAGAAATTGGGGATCCATGGTATGGTAGTATCTACAGGTTTCAGACCACCTTCTCCTTTCTCCCAAAAAGTACTAGCTATGATAGTAGGTGCTACACTCTCTTTGGTGGGGTATTGTACCGCCAAGGTATGGATTGGGTACTAAGATGATCCATTGATGCAGATGAGGTACCTAAGTTATTCAAGCATTACCATGATGGATTTTGTGGAGGTCACTATGCCAATGACTATACAGCTAAGAAGATTTTACATGCTGGGTACTATAATTGGCCGACCTTGTTCAAGGATGTCACTATGTATTGCAAAACTTGTGAACCATGCCAATTCTTTGGTGGGAAAGATTTGTGGCCTGGGCAACATCATCTGGTGATGTCCATCCATCCGTTTCAGAAGTGGGGAATAGATTTTGTCAGGCCCCTACCCATGACAGTCCACAATAAGAAGTATCTTTTGGTGGCCATTGAGTATGTCACTAAGTGGGCTAAAGCTATTGCCCTCCCTGCTACAAATGGTAAGGTAGTTTCAGACTTCATATTTGAACGTATCTATGCAAGGTTTGGGAGAAATAGTGTCTGACCACGGGAGTCCATTTTTAAATGAAGTAGTGGAGTTTCTCATGGATCGTATGGGTATTGATCATCACACTTCTAGCATCTATTATCCAGCATCCAAGGGACAAACGGAGCGGACCAATGGCCTCCTTTGTAAATATTTCCATGGGAAAAATGGCCGTAGGGTACAGGAGCCAATGGGATCAGAAGGTCACAAGCCGTATGGGCTTACAACATCGCCCACAGAGAGAGAGAGAGAGAGAGAGAGAGAGAGAGAGAGTCTATTTATTTCCACAAGAGGCTAAGACGTATATGGGAGAGCAAAAAACCAGCCAATACATCCATTCAAGGAGTCCCCAAGGTAGCTCCCAAACCAATTCTGAGTTATTATGGAACACCTACATAGTAGTCTAAAAAATTAAGACAATAGATGAATATATATCAGTTTAAGACTGAAGGTCTTTTAGTATTGATTTAAACTCCTTGATACCCTCATAGTATACTGCCCATTTTCCATCTTGTTTGGCTGCTTGAACCTTGGCCAATTCGCATGCCTTCTGACTCGGTTGTGTTCAAGTGTTCGAGTTAGCCTACCCATACTTTTGTCCCTTTCAACCTATTTGTGTGGCGAAGAGTGTTAAGTCTTGTAGCCTATGTGTTAAGAGTAAGTAAAGCATGGGTCCCAGCTTGATGGATGTGCTTTACCTCATCTCCTTATGTCTTTGTCATCTTCTAGCCATTTAATACTTGGGACTGGTGCCTTATCTGTAAGGGTCTCAGAAAATTAGTCTTCCTCCTTGTACCAGCCCGACCAGCATGCAAGGAATGCTTTGAGTAGTAGCAGAAGAATTTCATTTCTGAGTAGATATGCCTGTAATGTCAGATTTCATTTCAAAAATTTTCAATTACCTCTAAATCCCATGTAGTTACTCAGACAAGGTGATGATCAGTGAACGTTTCCGTGTGCCCATTCCAAGGGATACTTTTTGGTAAAGAAAACACAAGCAAACCAATGAAAGGAGTGGTGTTATTGATTTTTGGAGAGGATCTTGCTGTTGAACAAATACAACTATATTTCAAAAGATAATTACACTTTAATGCACTAAGACAAGATGGGAAATCTAGTAAATTGGGCACATTTATTTTGTTGTAGAATTAATGAGAGGTGAAAAATAAAGACAAACACCACAATATGGTGCATAGTAAACTCTGTTCAGTCTTATTTGCTTTGCTTGTGAGAATCCTTTGTGAACCCAGGCCACGTCAATGCACCCCCAAGTCTTTTAAAGAGGAGGTTGTGGCAACACTAAAGCCATTTTAGGGAGCACAAGACAAAGCACCAAAGTAAGCCAAATACACAGAGGATGACATTGTTGTGGATGTTGAGGATAAGAGGAAAGGACTGTAGGAACCCCTACATGTGATAGATATACCTGAGGGACCTGGCATCTTATGTTAACTTATTGAGCAAAGTAATATTCTTATTCTTTACTATTAATTATAACTCTTCTTTTTCAAAACATGAGATACTTTTCAGAAATTAGAATCAATATTCATAAGTTGTTATTATTAAATGACATTGATTTACCAAGAAGTTAAATACAAGATCATGAAACCACTTCTCAAACTATAGACTCTGTGTAAAATCCATTTACAACCTTTCGCCAAAATAATCTTTAATCATTCTTCCCTATCACCCCATGGGAATGAGTGACATGTAGATATTAGCTTGTTATTCCTAGTTTACTGTGATATTTAGTACGATAAGTAGAAAATAATTCATCTAAAAATAATGTCATGTAACATCTCAGTCTCAGAATTCATTAATCTTTGAATAATTTGAATTGGAAGCAAACTATATGAAGGGAATGAACATGCTTTCTTACTAATAAAATATGAAGAGGGGAGAGGAGAAGAGTGGAGATGAGGAGAAAGGGCACAGCTAGAGAGCACACCGCAAACCCTTTTAGGGTTAGGGTTAGGGCATCTAACCCTTTCCTTTATAGCACTCTCTTTGGGTTAGTGCTATGCACATATGATCACATGATGTTGAGCATGGTTTCTCAACACCTTCCCTCAAGAGACCCCATTGATTATCACAATGGTGCTTCTCAAAAAGCTCTTTATTGAGTGGTTTGGTAAAGACGTCTGCAACATTTTCTTTGCTATCACAATGTTGCAGTGTGATGTCACCAAGTAACACTCTTTCTCTGATGAAGTGCTCTCTAACATAAATGTGCTTGGTCTTGGAGTGATATACTAGATTCTTGGCCAATGCTTGAACCGATTGATTATCACAGCAGATTGTTATTGGCTTTGATTCATCAAAGTAATTTGTTTCTAACAATAGTCTTTTGAGCCATATAGCCTCACATGCACCTGTAGTGAGTGCTCTATATTCTGTTTCAGTTGAATACAAAGAAACAATTGGTTGTTTGTTTGACAACCATGATATAGCATCTTGACTAAGGAAAAATGCATAACCCTGTGTGGATCTCTTGGTCTCATAATCTCTGGCATAATCACTGTCACAGTATCCATGCAACCTTGGATGACTTCCTCTGTATTCTCTCCTAAACTGTCTTGTCCCTCTGATGTATCTCAAGACTCTTTTGGCTACATTCCAGTGAGATTGTTTTGGATTTGACATAAACAATTCAAGTGAGCTTACTGCATAACAAATATATGGCTGTGTGATAGTCACATATATAAGAGATCTGATGAGCTACCAATAGTATTTGTCATTGACAGTAGGATTTTTTGAATCTTTTGTAAGTTTCAAACTTTGTTCTCATGGGAGTGGCTACAATCTTGCAATCTACCGTATGAAACTTTTGCATGAGACTGTCAACATATTTGATCTGACTCATGAAGGTGCTGTCTAAATCTCTCCAAAACTCAATACCAAGACAATAGTGTAGAATTTCAAGATCTTTCATATTGAACTCTATAGATAAGTCTTGTTTCAACCTTTTAAGGAAGCTATCATTGCTTTCGATCACAATCAGATCATCTACGTAAAAAAGTGCAATAGTGATGTCTCCCCCTTGAACTTTGTAGTAGAGAGTATGATCTGCATTGGATCTTATCCCAGACTAGCAAAATATTTGTCGATTTTGTTGTGCCAACTTTCGCTGCTTGCTTTAAGCCATAGAGACTTTTCTTGAGATGGCAAACCTGATTCTTGAGCATAACCTATTGGTTGTCGAACATCCTGGCTCACCTCCTTGCCTATGAAGAAGCCAACAGATTTGGTCCAATTTATGCGAGCTCCGAAAGCCTCGCAATAGACGGACGGCACTCCTCTGACCCTCTCTAGACTAGCTGTAGAGCCGTCAACATAGAGCACATTATCATCTGCAAACTCCAAATCTAGAAGCTCCTCCTCCTGCCAGATCGGTAGCCTCATCCCTGTAAGGCCAAGTGCCTAAAATCGCAGAAAATATGCCAAGGCTTCTGCCACAAAAAGGAAAAGATAAGGGGCCACCAATGGGCAACCCTATCTCACTAAACAAGAAAGCGGAAAGACCTTGCTTGTATGGCCCCCGATGATCACTTGGCTGGAGCTTCCTGCATAAAGAGCTGAAATCCCTCTGATTATCTCTTGAAAAGCCGAGTCTCTGCATAGTCCCCTCCAGTAAGGACCCGTCATATGCCTTCTCGAAATTGAGGAGAAAGATAGTGAGAGGCTGCGCCACCTCCCTGGCCCAGTCAACTGCCTCCTAGAAAGTGAAGATATTATCCACAATGCTGCACTCCTAGACAAAGCCAGGCTATGTCTCATGAATGATATCTGGAAGATGGGGTCTCAGGCGCAAACTCAAGACCTAAGCCAAGATCTTGTAAGCTGTGTCCAGAAGGGTAATCGGTCTCCACTGGCGAATATCTGATCTATCTCCTCCCTTCAGAATCGGGCATATCCAACATTTGCTCAAGAAGTGTGGAAGGGAGCCTGAATCCAAGATCTCCTGGCAAGCTAACCGGAGTGGGGTGCTATAATATGCCATCCTTGCAATCGGACTGAATGTTTCTTCATAATCAATGCCATATGTCTGTGCATACCCCTTGACAACTAATCTTGCCTTGTATCTGTTCACAGAACCATCTGCATTGTGCTTCACCTTATAAACCCACTTACAGCCAATTGCATTCTTATCTTTAGGCAAAGGCACCAATTCCCATGTAGCATTTCTTCCAAGGCATCCATTTCTTCATCCATGGCTTTCTCCCATTTTTCTTTTCCCATGGCTTGCTCAAAAGAAGTGGGTTCTGGTTCTTGTATCACTTTGACCATATAGGCATAGTGAATGGCTGTAAATCCATCATATTTCAGCCTATCCACAGGATACCTAGCTCTGGTAGACCTGCACAAAATAGGCTCACTTCCAGGTGCTCTCAAAACATCCTTGGTCTTCCTTACTCCAGGTGTAACAATAGAAGGAATACCCAACTCATCATCAATGCCCTGTTCTGAGCCACTGGATTCACCATCCACATAAGAGTGACCTGCATTCACAACAAACATGGGCTGATCTACCTTCTCTTTTCCTTTTCGTGATACTTGCATACCACTATCTGCATTTCTTTGAGGAGATTCTCCTGATCTCAATCTGCCTGTCCATGGTGAAGTATGTGAACCACTGCTAGAGGACATTGCAGGTCCACTAATATTGTGATTGCTGCTGTGAATTCTGTGCAGCATTACCATTTTGTGCATCTACATCATCAATCACATTTACTGGTTTATACCAGCTACTCATCTCATCAAAAACAACATCTCTGCTCACTGTAAGCTTACGAGTAGAACAGTTATAGCATCTATACTCTTTCTGCTGCAAAGAATAAACAATAAAGATGCACTTCTCAGCTTTTGGATCCAACTTGAACCTCAACTCATCTGGCACATGAACATACGCAATGCAACCAAAAATTTTCAAATGAGAAATATCTGGTTTCCTACCAGTATACATCTCCTCTGGCATCATGCTATGTATTGTTGCAGTGGGAGTCCTGTTCATTATGTAAACTATTGTAGCAACTGCTTCAGCCCAATAATAATCTGGTAGGTCTTTTTCATTTAGCATGGCCCGAGATACCTCTCCAATATGCCTATTTTTCCTTTCTGCAAGTCCATTTTGTTGTGGGGTATGACTGCATGAATATTGCTGCTTTATGCCATGCTCCTATAGGAACCTTGCAAACTCATTTGAGAGGTACTCTCCCCCTCCATCTGACCTTAGGCATTTTATTTGTAGGCCTATTTCTTTTTTAACCATAGCTTTAAAAGCTTTGAAATGACCAAACACTTCACTTTTCTTTTTCACAAAATACACCCAAACTTTTCTGCTATAGTCATCAATAATGACAAAATAATGATAGCCTCCAATAGATGCAGCTTTAGTAGTCCACACATTAGAGTGGATTAATTCCAATGGCTTCTTACTCTCTTGAACATGTCTAGGAAATGGTTTCCTTGCCTATTTTCCAAATTGACAAGCTTCACATACCTTATGCATTTCTACAACCTTGAATTTAGGCAATCCTGCAACATTGTACATTAACATGACCAATGCATTTATGCCAGATATCAATATCTGCAACTATACCGGTCCCATGTGCAAACATTGTTGCACTCAATTCACGCATGTCTGCATCCAACGTTAACATCCTGCCCTTCTTCTTTCCTTTTGCTATCAAGCGACCATTATTTTTCATATCCTCAACAAAGCATCCATGAGGATTAAATCTGACCTGCAAGCCCTGCTCAACCATTTGACCAACAAAAACCAGGTTCTTGGTGATATTCAGGACATGACATACATCAGACAGGTATTTCTTTTTCCCATCCTGCATAGATAAAGGGATTTTACCAATCTACACAATACGATTAGCAGTATCATCACCAGTCTCCACAAATCCTGGTCTTTCCATTTTCCTTGCATTGTGCATCCATTCTGCATGACTTGTCATGTGGTTTGATGCACCTGAGTCAACATACCACACATCATTGCTTTCTTCTGCACTTGTCATAGAATTGGACATGTGCTGCACCATAAACAGATGCTCATTTCTGTCATCACCCTGTCTACTAGAAGATGCATAATTCCCTTACTGCAATTTTCCATTCATGATGTCATTCTACTTTTTATAGCAGTCTTTAGCCATATGACCCATTTACCACAGTAGTAGCATTCAACATTGCTGTTTGCATTTTGGCCTCTTTGCCATCCACCACGACCTCTTTGGCTCCCCCTGCCTCTAGAGTTACCATGTTCTCCTCCATAGGACTGGTTTTCTTGAGTTTGCTGCATATTTTGATTTCTATCACGGCCTCCAGATCGTCCTGCTCTACCTCTGCCTCTACCTTTTCTAGCATTTGAGTAGAAGACAGTTTCTTTTAAAGTTCCTCCTGAAGAAGATGCACCACCATTTCTTTGCTCTTCAGAAATTAGAAGAGCAAACAACTCCTCAAAATCAGGAAATTTTTCACGGACGGCAATGGATGTCCGGAATTGTGCATAATCCTTTCCTAGACCATTCAAGGTCACAGAAACTAAATCATCATCTTCCATTGGTGACCCAATGGAAGCAAGTGCATCTGCAATTTTCTTCACCTTCATGTGGTAGTCATTGATGCTCATATTTTCTCTCTGCACATTGTGCAACTCCTGCTTGAGCTTCATTTTCTTGGCTTGCGTATTTGTGCTGTACATTTTTGCCAAAGTATCCCATGCCTCCTTTGGCGTGCTTGCATCCTGAATATGTACAATCATAGAATCTGAAATACTGATACATAGCCAGTACATAACTTTTCTAGCTCTCTCATGCCATCCTTTAAATGCTTGCATATCCTGTTGATTGGGAACATTAGGAAGAATTGGTTCTTCTTCATTTCCTATAATGAACTCCCAATAGCCTTTTCCCATAAGGAAATTGGTCATTCTAAACTTCCATGCTTGGAAGTTGTTCTTGTCAAGCTTTCAGTGACAATCGGTGAAAGAGAATCAGATGCCATTACAGAACACTGCAAAATATTCTGTCACTGCAAAAAACACAGCTTTTGCCTCACAAGGGCAAATCTGCAAAACTGACGAAAGTGGTATTTGACCACACAGTCACTTCCTAGTGACGATTTTGCATGAACAAGCAATAAGGATGATTCTGTAACTCCCAATATCCCTGTGCACAGGCATACGATGCAATTCTGCGGTAACTTTTCACTGACCTGCAAAGCAGTGGTTGCACAGCAAAAACAGGGCCTTTTTCTCAGTGCTTGCAGAGAACTTCCGCAATGGGCCTCGAATCAGAAAAATAAAGTCACCGAGTGCTTTGCCCTCACCCGCAACATATACTGCCCTCTCGCCACACCGCGAAGGGCATCTCAATCTGAGAAATGCACTCTTGCACTTTTCGGCTGTGCTACCTGTAGAAATTTGCTCCCAAACTCGAAAAAGGAAAGCAACACTGGTCCTCTTACCAGGACACTGTGAACTTGGTTTGCTTTTTTGAGCTCCTTACCATAAACCTAGCTCTAATACCATGTGAAGATAGTGGGAGAGAAGGAAGGAGTCTCACTTATGGCTTTCTCACATATACAATGGGGGAATACACACAAAGGTGGAGGCTGAAAATAATTTTCCTCTTCTTAGTTGTGAAAGCCAAAAGAACTCTAGTACAAAGAAATAGAAGAACCCTATATGTGGGTCTCAAACCAAACTCAACTAACTGAGGTGGCATACTAACTGAGCCATGAACTAGAGTACATAAGGATAGCTATCATCCAGCTATTATTCATGGGCGGTGTACCAACCGCATCTGCAGCTAACAAGTCGGTGACATAAATGCACAACGGTCACCTTGGCATATCACGAGTGGAGCTCGATATCTCAACAATAGGAACCTTCCAAACAATGACCTCACATTGGAGCAGGTTGAAAAAATTTCAACACTAGCATTTGTAGCTCTCAAAGAAGTTCTACAGTAGGCACCAACTTCAACAGATGGCAAAGATCACCATGATAACATTCCAATAGCCGATCCAAGGTGGTATCATGTCCTACATCAATGCCAACCCTTCAAGGACTTGACAACTCTGAGCCTATGGAAAGGCAAGCTCCAAAGCTATAACCTCAAGGCAGTCGATATTGCATAGTTGCCGCCTTCATTTAGTCGAACTTACCAAGTTTCCACAACTAAGAAACGACCCATTGACCCAAGGAAAGAGGCAAGAGCAAGAATTTTGAATACACTACTGCAACGCTTGCCACTCCCACCATATACACCCTACATATATGCCCATGCTCCATAGGTGGAAGTGGTCAGTCTTTCGAGCAATGCAGCAGAATGACTCTAATGTCATATACATATTTACCCGCTTCAATTTTTCCCCGGTGGCACATCATATGGCCTCATTACCCAAATGCAAGACTACATCAATCAGTTTGCAGAAGTTCCCAATCCCGCCATTGTCACCTCCATCAACCACAACTTTATTTTATATAAGCAAGAAGTTACACACAACCACAACTTAGTTCTCTTGACAAAGGTATAATTGTACCAAACAATAGATGTCTTAGTTATAGATACTCTTAAAGTTGTAAGCACTACGAGTCCCAAATGGTTGCCATTTACAAAGGCAAACTAGATTCTAAAATCGTATACTCTTCTTTGTTGTTGTAGCATCCTTTTGGGTTTGAAAGCATGTATTGAAAGAAGTCAAAAAGAAATTTGCACCAGCACCATTGAATCATATATTTTGTAGAGATTACCAATCTCAAAGATTGAAATTTCCCTTTCTCCACTTTATATATGAAAGCTTTCTATAGTACATTACTATTTCTTTTAAAATTATTTATATCAATACAATTTTTTAAATATTCTTGATCATTTCAAGCACTTTCCACAACGTTCTTGCATGTGGGCATCTATAAAATATGAAAAATATCCTTCTTATATCTTGGGCATTTCTTGCATCTCCCATCACCTTTGCCTATCGTTTATCCTTTTTGTCTAGACTATCTTGTGTAAGATAAGCCAAATTAGTTACAATCCCTTCCAAGGGTTTAATACTTCCTCTTTTGAATAAGCGCATCCCTTATCTATTCTTTCCACAGAGAAAAGTTTGCCCCATCAAACTTTTAATGATGAAAAAGTCGGGGGAGCTCGCAACTGACATGAAGATGAGTTTTCAGATGTGGACCTCAATGTAGTTTTGGTGGCTATTGCAGAGCCATCTGAGGGGCTGGTGATTTAGGGTATTCCATGGTCATGGTATGATGAGATGATGCACTTCACGATGTTTGGACAGATGCTAGATTATCTCAACTGGGATCAATGGAAGTGGTTAGCACTCAGAAGACATAGATTTGAAGTAGTGGTCGGTCAACTGAGAGTCAACTCTATCGCAGACACTTGACGGATGTTCTACACTGGTGTGTGTTGCCACATGAGCAAAAAGTGATGCTCACAAAGGCGCATTGTAGAGTGGCGAGTGGTCACTCTGGAGGAGAAGTTATGGCCCAGAAGGTGCTGCAAGTAGGGTTGTAGTGGTCATCGACACTACAAAATGATGGCCGTCAGTTCGCGCTATGGTGCAATTTATGTCAACAAAACCTTCGGACTGGGACCGTGGACCGGGACTGCATGTCGATGACACCAGTGCTTCCTTTGGGCCCTTTCTAGAAGTGGGGATTATTCTTCATAGGTCCCTTCAAGCCTGCGGTGGCTGCATGGACCCAAAATTGCTACAGATTATTGCACCAAATGGGTGGAAGCCTGGGCATTGCGGGACAACACTACATGCTCCACAACCAATGCTTTATATAAGGATGTGTTCTGCTAGTTTGGCTCTCCAATTGAGCTGGTGAGCGATAGAGGGAAGCATTTTGTGGCACAAGTGGTGAAGGAAATGATGACCTTCTACATGGTCATTCACAAGAAATCATCGTCTTATTATCCGCAAGTGAATGGCAAAGGTAGAGTCTTACAATAGTCAGTTCAAGTGGATTACCACATTATTGGTGAATAGTCATTACACAAATTAGGATGGGAAGCTCCTTTCTGAAGTCTAGGCATATCACACATCATTCAAAGTCGCCACCGGCTTAACACCATTCAAGTTGGCATTTATGGTGGAGGCCATTACACCAGTGGAATATGTTGTGCCAAGCCTCTCCATTATAGTTGCGGAAAGGCTGCTTCTACAAGAGTCCATGGAATTCTGACTAGATGTTCTAGAGCAGTTGGAATAAGAGAGAATGGAGAGCTATTACTTGACCCAGATAGTTCAAGCATGAAGGAAGAGACAAGTAGACTTGACGTCGAAGAAGAAATTCTTTACAAAGGGACAACTAGTCTTGCTCTTTAACAGTTGCATGGGCCGCATGTAGAGGAAGCTCAAGATGTGGTGGTCGGGTCCCTTTTGGATCGACAAGTATTGTAGATTGACATCTTCCTATTTGGCAGATCTACAGGGGCGGGTGTTACCATTTCCAATGAATGGATTTTAGTTGCGGAGATATCATCATGAAGGCCGAATTAAATGCCCATTCCTAGTGACACACAAAGTACTCATTCCATGGATTGGGGTAGGTGCACAATATCCACTATGGAATCGTGCACTCCTTGTGATGATGAGCATGTACCTATTGCTAGGATCTTGAGTTCAATAGTAGCCGCCATGCATCTACCCACCACTATGCCCAGTCATCAGCTCAGTTTAGCTATAGTCCATGTTCACGACCAATTTCTCACACTTTTGCTTTCCTATTTTCTCCCTCACACTCTCCTCACCCTCTTAGTTTCCATTCTTACCTTTCACACCTACACATCCTCAACATTCCTTTCACCTCCAACATTTCCTTCCTACCTCTCCTTTGTTGAGAGTTGTGGTGCCATGAGCACATAGATTAAAGGGCTAAGGTATGGTATAGGAAAGAATTAAAGTAGCCACCCTAAGATGTGGACTACTTGATGTGGAGATGTGGATTGAGGATATCCACAAGGAGAGATGTGGATGAGAGGATCCCACATGGTTTGACTATTCTAAAGGCTCTCTCTATATAAGAAGCCTATCATGTATTGTTGAGTACACACATTGCAATAGATTGAGTGTTTGCTACCCTATATCTCTCTTGTGGTGCTTTGATCCTCCTTGATCCCTCACTTTGACATGGTATCAGATCTCCCTTGCCTTCCGCTGAGGCATTGTGATTCTTGAGAGCGTGAGAGTGATCGAGAGTTTGAGAGTTCATTTCCATTGAGAGATTTCTATCCATTTGATTGAAATATATATCCATTCATTCTATCTCTTCCAGTGAGAGAATGCTCTAAGTCCACCTAACATATAGCGTCCCTACCCCTCGGGCCTCTACTCAATGCCAACAGCCGACAACAAGCTACAGCTAACTCAAATCTCTTCGTTGTTGAGTTGCAGAATCTATGGCATCTTTTTTGCTTCACCTCTGAGCTGACAAACTAGGAGAATGATTCGTGGAGCTATCTGCTTGCTTCATTTTCGAGCCATTGAGAGATGTAAAACTACTTTTGGCTGCAATATCCATAGCGTGTGGGCATATATGAGTAAGAGGATGTGTGCTTGCTTCACCTCCGTGTAGATGAACTAGCAGAACTATTTTTGCATCCTACGTTGCTCACCGACAAGAGGCTCCTATCACAAGCAAAGCTCGAATCTGTAGTAGTAGTAGCAGTAGTGACTCCAGCTTCAGCACCTATGCCACCTCCAATGACTAGCTACTCACAACAAAGCTCTATAGAGCCTCCAGCATGCTACGCCTACAACGACCTTAACACGCCTCCTGCTGCATCTCTGACTATCCATAGGCGTTGAGAGATCTACCTGAGGCGTAGCCCAATGAACTCCATACGCTGGCTCCAACCTCTCACTCAGCCGAGCATCATCGGCCCTCTGCCTAGTCTCTTGGTTGTAGCTACGTACAGCGGCTCATCGACCTCATTGTCAACGAACTCCCTACTGCGACCTTCCAGCATGCCTCCGAGCTCCCTACGACCTTTTGAAATCGTGATGCCATCTTTGCTTATCATTCCTTCCATAAGCCTAAGGTTCCTACAATTTTAACACATGGCAGATCACAAGTAACCTTGGTTGAGTTGAGTTAGCTCATTGGTCAAGTAACTGTGGTCAAAATAACTATGGTAAAGGTTCACCATGGTTAGGGTCAAATGAACCGTGGTTAAGTTAAACCATGGTTAAAGTCTTAAGGTTAGGTTAATGCCACATCATCATGCCACCTAAGCACAAAGTAACCCTTGCTAAGCACAGTATGGAATTCTGCATGTGAATCCTTGTGCCACATTAGCAAAGGCCCCCTCTTCTCCACAAAATCTTCGACGAGGCATAACTCTCAATCCAAAAAGAATTTGCCATGCTCCAAAAAGGGAAAATAACCGGTTTTTTGAGCTCTACACACCTATCAACTGAGATTTTTTGTATGCAATAAGACACTGCCAAATTTGAAAGTATCTTCAACTGGTAAGACCTGTGCAATGGTGTGCAATGGCAATACACACCCCAACTATTAAGAAGTTCACTGGGGAAGGATTCCACACATGGTCTGCACAAATGAGGTATCTCCTAATGCATCAAAAGCTTTGGAAGACTATAAAAGAAGAAATACCCACTACACAAAATGATGCCTGGAAGGAAAAAGATGAAGCGGCACTATCACTCGTTGGTTTGCACTTGGGTCCTGCACTTGGGTCCAAACATAATTCATCATATAGACTCCAAAGATCATGCCAAGGATGCATGGGATGAGTTGAACACAGTGTTTGGTGCAAAAGCCAAACACCAAGAAATCCATCTTAAGATTGAATTATATGGTATGCACATGGGCTTCAATGAATACATGGCACAATTTGTCAACAAAGTCAAAAGCATTATGACCCAACTAGAGGGCATAAATGCAAAAGTAGGAGAGAAAGATGCACTTGCAATTCTCCTTAAAAGCATGCCCACAGAGTATAGTGCATTGACAACAACTTTGAAGAATTTGCTAGATCCAAAGTTTGAGGAATGTGTATCCTCTCTTCTTGAAAAAGAAAGAGAGTTGAAGGCATCGACATCAACATCGACATCTACATGCAACAGCTATAATGAAGAACAAGCACTATTCAGTAAAACATGAACGAAGTGCTACCATTGCGGAAGGATGGGTCACTATCAAAGTGACTGCAGATTGAAGAACAAACCAAAGTGTCACCATTGCAAGAAGCTGGGACACAAGGAAGAAGATTGCAGATTCAAGAACCAACAGGTCAACTACACAACATCGTCATTAAGCCATGAGCCAAAAGGTGACATCAATGGAATGTATTGAGAAACAAAAACCTTGCCAACCTTGCCTATATTTTGTATATCAAACCTGACCACCTGAGAGTAGCTATGTAAGCACCCAGGGGAGGATTTGATCTTGTAACTCACATCTGAGCACCTTGTAAGCCAAAGGATCATGGCACTAAGGGGAGGTGTTGAGAGTTGTGGTGCCATGAGCACATAGATTAAAGGGCTAAGGTATGGTATAGGAAAGAATTAAAGTAGCCACCCTAGGATGTGGACTACATGATGTGGAGATGTGGATTGAGTATATCCACAAGGAGAGATGTGGATGAGAGGATCCCACATGGTTTGACTATTCTAAAGGCTCTCTCTATATAAGAAGCCTATCATGTATTGTTGAGTACACACATTGCAATAGATTGAGTGTTTGCTACCCTATCTCTCTTGTGGTGCTTTGATCCTCCTTGATCACTCACTTTGACATCCTTCTTCTCTGAGACTCATGGGCATGGTGCTGTATAGACCAACATTGTGACACCTCTTCGAGATCACAACAAAGAGACAATCAATCGATAGTTGTGCCTACAGAGGCTGAGGACATTTTCGAGCATCAATTGGGCTTGCTGATTGTTGTGCACCCTAAGACAATGCAACAATATAGGCAGTTAAAGCAAGTTGATCATGATCGGCTCTGCTTGCCTATGGACGGAGAAACACCAGACTTCTCAACAACTGATGTGATGGATTTTGGGCCAGTGGTATGAGGAGAGTGTCAACTGAGCAACCATGCAGACATGCATCTCAGGAAAGGCTACCGATGGGTACTAGAGTTAGTCTTCCTTCAGGCCAAGGCATATCCAATTTTAATTCGTACCTGTGGGATATTGTTGTTGGCAGAGACACAGCCAATGACATGGGTGGTAGTGTTCAAGGAGCGGCTCCGAGTAGAGGCAGCAAGGGTGGAGAGATCACGGCAGTAGCGAGGGGCAAAATAATTACGATAAATGTGGGCCAAGTGCTCTACCTTCGCTTCTCAATTACTGGCAACACCAAAGTGCCCTTGTACCTCACGGCACTGTCATCAGGTTGCTAGCCGCGGATGGCCCAAGAATCTACCGCATTGAGTGACAGAGGAAATGAAAGCATAATCAAGAGGGTGGCAGCTCATTGCAAGCTCGCACATAGGTGATGCCGATCGCAGCAGCTCCAGTGCCCCCCTTGCTTCCACCGATCTCCTCCCAATTGGTGTTAGAAGTAGTGTCGATGGCACCTGTGCCTCCACTGACTTTCGAAGGAGTCACGACACAACATCAGTCATCCACAATAGTGATGGCACCAGCGAGTGATGCAGATACCCACAGCCTAGTTTTGGCAACCACAACCAGCATGGCAGGGACAACAACATTGAACGAGGTTACTAGCCCCTTCCAGTGGTAACAAGTTTGGTCAATAGGGTGGTGGGGATTTCCAACATCGGATCAGTGAGACAGGCAATGCAGTTGGGTTCAGCTCATCCCTCCATCAGTGGGCAAGAGCGAATCTTGAGCATTTCAGTGCTGTAAACCAGTGTGGTCCTTATGCAATAGAAGGGACGACCACAATGTCAATGCAGGTGGTGTGCTCCCTTCCATTACAATGAGCATTGTTCATCACTGCAGGTGGCCACAGCCATGGGACAAACTCTCCATGCAATGCACAACCAATATCACCACCTACCAAGTTGGAGCCATGCGGATGCTATCTGATTCAACTAGTGGCATGGCAATTGATAGCTCAGCAGGTCAAAGGAGCACAATGGGAGCCGCTCTATAGAGGTACAACGAGGACTTGCAGATGCAGAATGTAGCCCAGCAATATCAAACCCAGGCCTAACAGAATGAAGCCTATCTCCATACATGTAGGTCCAAAATGTGGAGGAGCCTACAGACTAGATCCGCATGCTACATGAAGAGAGGCTCCATAGCACCTTTGCGGGGTTGCACAGAAGATGGATGTCGGACACACTAGCACATTTCCTGGCAACAGTTCCAGGATAGTGTTTGTCAACATGGAGCGATTGTACGCAGAGTGGATTCATGCTATCCACCATGAGTGCCATGTGTTAAGGCATTAACAGCCTACAAGGTTAGCACAAATCCCAAGGGGCACCAGTGGCCACAACCCTTCAATCAGTGGTTGCAACCGCATACGTTGTATATCCATGGGACGAAGTGTCTCTTAATCATTATGTATATTCACAGATTCGAATAAATTGTGTTCTCATTCTTTTTTGCATACTCTGTGTCATGTGTGTGAGTATGCACATTACCTTTTTTCCATAGCACCTACGGCTTAGGATGTTATAAAAGGAATGAGGCCCTTGAATAAGAGCTCTCAATGGAAACAGCTTGATAAGAATTTCCTCTAGATGAACAAAATAGATCTCACCCTTGAGCAATACCGCCAGGAGACCAAAAGGTACATCAAGCAATGCACCACCAAATCAAAGCCTTGCATGCCTCCAATCGCAAACAATTGGAGAAATACAACCAACTGTAACACTAGCTATAGCTCGCGTAGACCTAGCTCGTAGAAGAGAGAGAGATGGCCACTCAATGGGAGAAGGAATATGAATTGGTAGTAGAAGCATCAGTGAACCTCAGCACCCATGCCCTTGAACCTAGCACAATGGAAGACACCTTCCACCTTCACTTCAACATTCTCAAAATATTCCTATCCAATATCACCTAGACCTCACTAACCCCATTCCATCCACATACATTTTAGATGTCATCCACTGCCATTCTATCCACACACATCCAATTTTGGCCATGGCCATTTTTAGTGGTGGTGACACCCAATTTAAAGAGGAACAAGACATCTACTATCTCACCCTTCACCCCATCCTCATTTTTGTAGTTGATGTAGGTGCATCCTCAAGTTCTCAAATTTTCCCGTAGACTCCAGAATTTTGGAATTCAATCCCTACCTAGGCGTGCTCCCCACATTCCATGGCCAAAGGCCTGGGTGGGATGGATCAACTGCAAGAAGGGGGGCATGTTACAACCCACGACCAAGAGCGAAAACACATGGAATAGAATGTATACACTATTCCATTACAAGATAGAATGTACATAGTAAGCTATATTGATATGAAAAGTCTAATGAAGCTATAGGTTAAAATCTAATAAAGTTCCTATTATACACATTACATTTTAAAGCAAATTAACTCTTACAATGTTGACACTATGTGATTATTGAAATAGAATGTACATTGAGTCTTAGAATGTTCCCACTATTGCATATGGAATAGAATATATACACTAAGGTATATTAATATACAAAATGAAACTAAAAAATAGTTTAAATTACACAAATTATGTTTCAAAAAGTTATAATGCACATAGGAGGAAAATTTAACTTCCTAGTATAAAACAACATGAGATAAAATAAGGCCTAGAATGCCCACATTAGGAAAGAGTCAAAGACCAAGTATAAGAGAGCCAGGCTTGTTCCTCTTTTTTCCTCCTTTGTATGAGCTTGAAGGGTTAGGGCTTGACAACTCTAGAAGGTGAGTACAAGCTGCAATAAAAGCTTGCATAAGGGAGTTAGAAGTCTATGAATATTATTCATCAGACCAACAGTTAGTACTAACCATAATATGGAAGGTAGACAACTTGATTCCATTATACAATGAAGTTGGAGAAGGGACCAACCCTACCTCATGGCTTCCCCTGCATCAAGAAATCTTCTTAGAGCACTTCCCCATGCAGTTGCTAGCGCTCCTACATGCGAGTTCTACATACAACTCCTACATGCAACTCCTACATGCGAGTTCTACATGTGAGTTCTACACGCAACTCCTACATGCGACTCCTACATGCGAGCTCTACATGCAACTCCTACATGTGACTCCTACATGCGAGTTCTACATGCAACTCCTACATGCAACTCCTACATGCGAGTTCTACTTGTAACTGCTACATGCAACTCCTACGTGCGAGTTCTACATGCAACTTCTACATGTAGAGAGAGAATGTCTTACAATTCCTACATGCAGAGAGAGAAGCTCTCCAACTTGTGTAAATAGCCCATAATGGAATGAAGCCCACACTCTTTGTGGCATTGTGTTGAGTTCTACTTTGGTATTCCAAGCAATTGTCTCAACTGTCCATGCTTCCTTGCATTCCATGTCCAAAAGCATGTCCTAACCTTGCAACTTCTCCTCCCCTCTCCTCTAACCTTGCAACCCATCCTCTCCCTCTCCTCCTCCCTCCTCCTCGTCCCTTCTCCTCCTCCCTCTTTCTCCTCCTCCTCCCTCCTCCTCCTCTTCTCTCCTCCTCCCTTCTCCTCCTCCCTCCTCCTCCTCCCTCCTCCTCCTCCTCTCTCCTCCTACCTTCTCCTCCTCCCTCCCTCCCCCTCCTCCTCCTCCTCCTCCTCCTCCCTCCTCGCTCTTCTTCTCCCCATGCTCTTACACCTTCTTCCTCTCCCACTCCTATGCTCCCCCTAAACCCTTAGTTCCTCAACCCTTAATCTCCATGATCTACAAGGGAGATGAGTTCTCCACCATGTACTCTACTCTAAACCTTGGAACTTCTTCTAAACTCTGGAACCTCCTTCTAAACCTTGGAACCTCCTTCTAAACCTTGGACCTCCTTCTAAACCTTGGAAGTCCTAACCCTGGAACCTCTTCTAAACCCTAGAACCTCCTCCTAACCCTTAAACTCCTCCTAAACCCTGCAACCCCCAATGAAGGCGAAAGCCTTCATTACCTCAACCATGATGAGATCCATTCAATGAACTTAGAGATGGACCATATAGCTGACAACACTTGTTGACCTCTCGTGCTTGCTTTGATATCTATTATTTCATTCTCTTCAATGGGAATATCAAGTCCATGGATTTGAGTACCTGGGCTTCTATGTCCACCATCATGCTTAGGTGAAGGAGTAGGAGACACATCCAAGGTGGCAAAAGAGTTTCCACTGTACAAGATACATCCAATGTAGCAACGGAAGTGCCCTTGGAACTATGAGAAGAAGAAATTGAGATAGACATAGTGTCGAACGAACCTCCCATGCAGAACTTTGGCAAGCTTCAAAGGGGATGCCCCAAAAGTGCCACGCAATAATAAAAGGTGGAAATTATATGCCTGACCATAAAAGTCAATGTTAGGTTTAGGGTTTTAAGCATAGAGAAATTTCTAAAAATAGTAAATTTTCTCTATAAACATGAGATTCCCACATTTGTTTCTCATTATTTCCAAATACGCCCAAGAGTTCAAAGAATCACCAAGTATATGCAATTTTCTTATGGTTAAGTGTTTTTTATTTTTAATTCGGTCATGAAATCAAATTTTACAGCGTGCTTCAATATAATTTACCGTATTTTGAAAATGGGGTGGTGTGCTTGAATATGATTTAAAGTACTTTATGTTTGCTTTTTTGAAAACACATTGCTTTGATTGCTAGTCTATCCTATTTACTAAAAATAGCAAGAAACATTTCTAAAAATAAATTACTCTATATTCTACCCCAATCCCTTCTTGTTAGTTTCTCTAACCTCTCCATAATTTTTTTTTGAACTGAAGGGAGCTCATTCTTCCCCGCCATCTTCTTCTTCTTCTTCCTACCATCTTCTTCTTCTTCTTCCCTGCCATCTTCTTCTTCCTTGAGCTCCCCTACTGATTCGCCCATCGATTCTCCTCCCTAACCTCTTTTTGCGTGCACTCCTGCGGAGTCATCGTGCCTTCTGCCATGCATGCAGCCCGATCGATGATATCATCGATCAGGCTACATGCATGGTGGAAGGCGTGGCATTAGCCGAGGAACAGGAGAGAGAGAGTTAGGGAGAGAGGGAGAGAAGGAGAGAGAGAGTTAGGGAGAGAGAGAGAGAGAGTTAGGGAGAGAGGGGGAGAGAGAGTTAGGGAGAGAGGGAGAGAGAGAGTTAGGGAGTTAGGGAGAGAGAGAAAGAGAGGGAGAGGGAGAGTTAGGGAGAAAGAGAAAGAGAGGGAGAGAGAGAGAGAGAGAGAGAGAGAGAGAGGGAGAGAGAGAGAGAGAGAGAGAGGAGAGAGAGAGAGATAAAGAGAAATAGGGAGAAAGAGAAAGAGAGAGAGAAAGAGAGAGAGAGAGAGAGAGAGAGAGAGAGAGAGAGAGAGAGAGAGAGAGAGAAATAGCGAGAGGGGAGAGAGAGAGATCGAGAGAGAGATGGAGAGGGAGGGAGAGAGAGAGAGAGGGGCAGAGAGAGAGAGAGAGAGAGAGAGAGAGAGAGAGAGAGAGAGAGAGGGAGAGAGGGAGAGGGTTTTTTGGTAAATCTTGTTTATTTTTTGGTCGATTTGTATTGAAAAGTAGATTTTTCTCTTTGAATTATGGAGTTGTTTTTGAGTGTTTTTTATTAAATTTGAGAGAGAGAGAGAGAGAGAGAGAGAGAGAGAGAGGCATTTTGGCCAAAATTTTGTAGTTTTTGCATTATAGTGTTGTTACTTTTCATGCTTTTTTTAAAAAAATTCTTTAGTCCAAAATCATGTTCCAGTAATAAGCATGTCAACATCTTTTTCCATGAAGAATGTAGATGTTAGAAGCTCAAAGTCTTTTTAGAAACCATCAACCTTGTTGTACTAGCTTTTGTTTTTTCAACTTGAGATATTCTCTCCATGATATCATAATATTTTGACATTGTTTATGTCTTTTGTAGGTGTCGTGTTGAACAAACAAACTTTTGGAGAAATACGTGTCTTTGGAAAGTCCACATCGGAGGATGCTTCCACTAGGATCCAAAAGATAAGGGTGGAAAAGAAAGGCACCAAGGAACCAAAGAAAAGTTCCAAGGATCCAAGTCTTGAGGTGCAACAGCTTCAACAGATTTATGATGTTCCTGCTCTGTTTGATGAAGGTTTGTTTTGTGAATTCAAAAACTATGGGACATAGCGGAGTACACAATATCATTGATTCAAAATGGACCATCAAAGTTGACACTGATACGAAAGAGATTACTTTGTTGCTTCAAAGACACTTCCCACTAGAAGATCAGTTTTTAAGCCAATAATAAAGATTAAAGATATCACAAGAAGTGAGTCCAACGAGGAATGTGTTGAAATGCTTGGGATTGATAACAATAAGAAACCTATTGTTTGTATTGTTATGGAAGAGAAGTTCTCTTTAAAAGCTATTACTTCACCCATTGTAGCAGAACAATTAAAAAAATCAAAGAGGAAGGGAAGGTTAGTTACTATCCATAAGTAATTTTTAATTTTCTATGTTTATGTAATTTCTTTTGAATACTATGAGAGATTCAATTTTGTTTTGTGTGTCTAGGAACTTATTTATCACTTGACAAATCAAATTGTGGAGGTTGATGAAATAATTGAGGAGATGGAGGTATCAACTTCTAATAGTGATTCTAAGGAGCATACAGAGGAGGCTTATGAAGAAGATACTGCAACATCACCAATCAAACCAAGAGGTTCCTTTAAGTTAAAAGGAAAGGGATCTTCTCGTGTTGAAGCTAAAAATTTTGGGTCTAATACACAAGGATTAAGAACTCCCACGGGTTCACATGGATTGAGAGCACCTTCTCTTTCAAGCCATCATGGATTGAGTGCACCCCCAAGTGGGCATGGTTTGAGCACACCCCCAAGTGGGCATGGTTTGAGTGCACCACTCCCAAAAAAACGATGTCTATTGGCTGCAAGTGCATTTCCTCTTGAGTCTTATGAGGATGTTGTTGAGGAGACTCCATCTATTACACAAAGGAAAAAACAGAGTAAACCGGGATCAAAGGCTCCAACGAGAGTACAACCATTGGATATCATTGAAATCCCAACCAATGGTGAGCTGCCAGTACTAGGAGCTGACATTGGAGATGGCACCTTAGATACACAACAAAATAGAGTCTGAGCAAAGGTACAACAAGATAACCTTGTGGATTGAGAGACTTTCTTCTTGCACATTGATCATGTTATCAAACCTCCTATTGGTCCTAGGACTGGCCTTCGGCCATTTGAGGTGCGTGCAATACATCCTTTCCATATTGAGAATTTGAAGTCACGAATGAAGGACAATCCGCATGCACAAGTTGTAACTACATTGTGCTCGTGGATCCAAAAGATTGTCCAAACAAGGCATCTTTTGATCATCGGAAAGCAAATGATTCTAACTACTTTGTTCTTGGAGGCTCCCATTCAGCAGAGGAAAAAAGGTAGTTAAATATTGAGTTTCCGCACAACTCTCATTACAAGACATGTAATTGTACAGTTTATGCTGGTTTTGACTGATTCGGAGGCAAACTTATTGGCTTTTGCTCACAATAATGACAATGACTATAGAAAGTCCATGTCTTGGATAGAACGAGTTCGTTTCTATCACAATGAGTTCGTTATGAAACTCAGTGAGGATCGTTCTTTGATCACTTTAGAGTTTCACTTGTCTTTGTTGAATGAGACTGGGATTTTCGCAATAATTAAAGATCCGTCAAGGCCAAGTGATAGCTTTAGATCATGGGATGGGATGTCTCAAATTGCATTTCATAGTGGAGAAGTTTGGGATTTGATAAATGCAATTTTTTCAAAGTGGGAGAATTTTGAAATAAAAGGGAAAAAAAACTCATATCTAAAGAAGTTAAGAAAGAAACTCAGATCTTGAGGCATTACCTGAAGAAATTTGAGCCACGGCATGGAAGAGCATGCAAAGAATTAAAGATGAGATTCTAATTAAGTCTGTGCTTAGCAGAGTGGTGTCTAGGGATCTCTCTTTGGATGAAATGGGCAATGAATTTGATGAGTAAGTAAACTTCTCTCCTTTGCATCATGTTTCTCCTTGATTTTACATTAATCTCTTTACAGATAATGTTTCAATAGACTTTGTTTCAATTGTAAAAGTGAGAAGAATTTTACATGTGTTTTCAATGCAGGCATAAAATATACATGAGAATGCAGGAATAAATGATTTGGCAATTGAACATGCCGGATTGGGATGCTGTTCGGGAGGAGTATCTAGAGAGCAGTAGGATGGAGAGCTTGGCTCCATATTTCAATGTTTTCAAAAGCATGGTACGTCAAATTTGGTATGCATATGCTAATGGAATTTTTCTTTCGAATTGTAGATTTGAATGTTTAAAATATTGAACTGTTATTTTGACAACCACCTTCAAAAAAGAGGCAAGAAGGGATCTAAGAGTAGTATGATACCTACAAGCTTTAAGCAATTGATTAACCGAACTACAAAAGAAAAAGAGCATCAAACTTGACAACAATCTATCACTCTTAGTGATGACATGTTAGAGTTTGATAGGGGGGAAAACCATCCACCAAAATTTTATCGTGTGCTCAACGAAGATTGCAATGAGACGTCGGAGATAGTTCCAAAGAATGAGTACACATTGGTCATTGCAGACATATCATAGGGATATAATGTTCTCGGATCCAGCTTTGATGAGGTCCCTTACAAAGCAAAGGAACTAATGAGTCTTCTTGACCAGTTCATGTCAACTACGACAGCAACGCTTTAGCGTGTCGTAATTTTTCATTCAGACTTATAGTCTGGGGCACTGATGAGTGTCATCAATGATAAATGTGCTGGATGTGACCACCTTTATTGGCGAGTGCAGCAATGAAATGCAAAGATTTTTTTGGTCAATTATTATTGTTATAATTGTGTTTTCTTTTGATAAATTTAAAACTTATTTTTGTTTCATGTCGTAGGATGAAACCCAATGTGATACAAATGAAAGGACATTGATTCACGTCTGCTACAGAAAACATTTAGTTGGGTATTGGTTTAGGGATGGGAAAAAAAATATTGGTCACATCAATTTTCCCTCATGTGCTCCATTTACTCCTGATCATTTCATTATTCCAGCTGTGACAAAGAAGCTCAGGCATGTGACCATGGATAAGAATGGGGATATAGTAAATCCTTATTAAAAACTACAACTCCTAATTAATCAGCTCATAGATTTGTTTTCAAATGAGCATGAGTGGGTACTCGATCTATTTGCTAGTTCAGGCACAGTCACAGCATGTGCCTTAAAAAAGGGTCGAAATGTCGTTGTAGTTGAAAAAGATCCTATTCAATGTGATTACATAAAGAAGAGAGTGACTCCTATTCATCACTTGCCTGATGAGCATTAGGAGCTTGGTTTGAAAGGTGGAAGTTCGATGCAAATTTAGTGGTAGCCTTGTCAGGGGAACCCCAACCTCCTAAGATTTTGAAACCCTTTTTTACGGAGCCAGGCAAGCTAGCTGATACATGGGAGAAGGAGGTGGTGAAAGAGAAAGTGATTGGGAAACCCATACAGGAAACCCAGACTAGGGAGGGTGATGAAGATGAGGTAGATGACACATATGGGAGAATTGAGTAGACTCTAGTTATGGAATTGTATTGGCAGTTTTTTGTATTTGAATGGTTTCAATAGACAAGTGTTCTTAAGACATTTTAGAATCCATATGCTTTGAATGTTTTGAGCTTTCTCCCACCTTGAGTGAAAAACCAACACCAGAGGAAAAGAATGGATGTGTGTCACCAGATTTTAGAGCTAGGAGGGGAGGCACCATGATATCTTACTCGGCTCTACTACTCAGAAATCTAGAGGGGGGTTCTTCTCCCTCCTAGCGAAGAAGGCCGTATTAAATGCCCATTTCTAGTCATGCACAAAGTACTCATTCCATGGATTGGGGTAGGCACACAGTATCCAACTATGGAATCGTGGACTGCTTGTGGTGTTGAGCATGTACCTATTGCTAGGACATTTACCCACCACTATGCCTGGTCATTAGCTCAATTCAGCTATACTCCTTGTTCATGACCAGTTTCTCACACTTTTTCTTTCCTATTTTCTCCCTCACACTCTCAGTTTCCTATTCTTACCTTTCACACCTCGACATCCTCAACATTCCTTTCACTTCCAACACTTCCTTCCTAACTTTCCTTCTTCTCTGAGACTCATGGGCATGGTTTTGGTACAGACCAACATTGTGACACCTCTTCAAGATCACAAAACGAAGAGACAATCGATTGCTAGTTGTGCCTACAGAGGTTGAGGACATTTTCAAGTATCAATTGGGCTTGCTGATTGTTGTGCACCCTAAGACAGTGCAACAATGTAGGCAGTTGCAGCAAGTTGATCATATGGACATGCTAGATGGGCCGTCGATCTTGATAGTGGAGTTGATTTATGATCGGCTCTGCTTGCCTATGGACGGAGAAACCCAGGATTTCTCGACAGCTGATGTGATGGATTTTGGGCCAGTGGTACGAGGAGAGTATAAACTGAGCAACCATGCAAACATGCATCTCAGGAAAGGCTACCGATGGGTACTAGAGTCAGTCTTCCTTCAAGCCAAGGCATATACAATTTCAACTCATACCTATGGGATATTGTTGTTGGCAGAGACGCAACCAATGATGTCAGTGTTAGTGTTCAAGGAGCATCTCCGAGTAGAGGCAGCAAGGGTGGTGAGATCACAGCAAGGGGCAAAACAATACAACAAAGGTGGGCCAAGTTCTCAACCTTCTCTTCTCAATTACTGGCAACACCAAAGTACCCTTGTACCTCAGTGGCATTGCCATCAGGTCACTAGCCGGATGGCCCAAGAATCTCTCGGATTGAGTGACAAAGGAAAAGAAAACACAATCAGTAGTGTGGCAGCTCGTCGCAAGCTCGCACATAGGCAATGCTAACCTCAGTAGCTCCAGTGCCCCCCTTGCCTCCACCGGTCTCCTCCCAATTGGTGTCAGAGGGTCCAAAATGGGGAGGAGCCTGTGGACTAGGTCTGCCTACTACATGAAGAGAGGCTCCGTAGCACCTTTGCGGAGTTGCACAGGAGATGGATGTCAGACACACTAGCACATTTCCTGGCAATAATTCCACGATAATGTTCGTCTCAACATGGAGCAATTGTACGCAGAGTGGATTCACGTAGTCCACCATGAGTGCCATGTGTTAAGGCATTAACAGCGTGCACGGTAAGCATAGATCCCAAGGGGCGCAAGTGGCCACAACCATTCAATCAGTGGTTGCAATCACATACATTGTATTTCCACAGGAGCAAGTGTCTCTTGATCATTATGCATATTCACATATTCGGATAAATTGTCTTTTAATTCTTTTTTGCATACTCTGTCTCGTGTCTGTGAGTATGCACATTATCTTCTTTCCATAGCGCCTGTGGATTAGGATGTTATAAAAGGAATGAGGCCCTTGAAAAAGAGCTCTCAGTGGAAACAGCCTGGGCCGATACAAATTTCCTCCAGTTGAGGCCATGGGGACACTATCTGATTCAACTAGTGTCGTGGCAATTGACAGCTCAGCAGGCCGAAGGAGCACAATGGGAGCCGCTCTACAGAGGTACAATGAGGACTTGCAAATGCAGAATGTAGCCTGGCAACAACAAGCCCAGGCCTAATAGAATGAAGCCCATCTCCTCTTGTTCCTCTTGTTTCCTCCTTTGTATGAGCTTGAAGGGTCAAGGCTTACAACTCTAGAAGGTGAGTACAAGCTACAACAAAATCTTGCATGAAGGGAGTTAGAAGTCTATGAATATTATTCAACAGTTAGTACTAACCATAATATGGTAGGTAGACAATTTGATTCCATTATACAAAGTCAAGTTGGAGAAGGGAGCAAACCTACATCATGGCTTCCCCTGCATCAGGAAATCTTCTTAGAGCACTTCCCCATGCGGTTACTAGTGCTCCTACATGCGAGTTCTACATACAAGTTCTACATACAACTCCTACATGCAACTCCTACATTCGAGTTCTACATGCGAGTTCTACATGCAACTCCTACATGTACTCCCACATGCGAGCTCTACATGCCACTCCTACATGCGACTCGTACATGTGAGTTCTACATGCAACTCCTACATGCAACTCCTACATGCGAGTTCTACATGTAACTTCTACATGCAACTCCTACGTGCAAGTTCTACATGCAACTTCTACATGTAGAGAGAGAATGTCTTACAATTCCTACATGCAGAGAGAGAAGCTCTCCAACTTGTATAAATACCCCATAATGGAATGAAGCCCACATTCTTTGTGGCATTGTGTTGAGTTCTACTTTGGTATTCCAAGCAATTGTCTCAAGTGTACATGCTTCCTTGCATTACACATCCAAAAACATATCCTAACCTTGCAACTCCTCCTCCCCTCTCCTCTAACATTGCAACCCATCCTCTCCCTCTCCTCCTCCCTCCTCCTCATCCCTTCTCCTCCTCCCTCTTCCTCCTCTGCCTCCCTCCTCCTCCTCCTCCCTTCTCTTCCTCCCTTCTCCTCCTCCCTCCTCCTTCTCCTCCTCTCTCCTCCTCCCTTCTCCTCCTCCCTTCCCCTGCTCCTTCTCCTCCTCCCTCCTCTCTCTTCTTCCCCCCATGCTCTTACACCTTCTTCCTCTCCCACTCCTATGCTCCCCCTAAACCCTTAGTTCCTCAACCCTTAATCTCCATGATCTACAAGGGAGACGAGTTCTCCACCATGTACTCTACTCTAAACCTTGGAACCTCTTCTAAACTCTGGAACCTCCTAAACCTTGGACCTCCTTCTAAACCTTGGAACTCCTTCTAACCCTAGAACCTCTTCTAAACCCTAGAACCTCCTCCTAACCCTTAAACTCTTCCTAGACCCTGCAACCCCCAATGAAGACGAAAGCCTTCATTACCTCAACCATGATGAGAGCCATTGAATGAACTTAGAGATGTGGACCATATACCTGAAAACACTTGTTGACCTCTTGTGCTTGCTTCGACATCTATTATTTCATTCTCTTTAATAGGAATATTAGGTCCATGGATTTGAGTACCTGGGCTTCTATGTCCACCATCATGCTTAGGTGAAGGAGTAGGAGACACATCCAAGGTGGCAAAAGAGTTTCCACCATACAAGATACATCTAATGTAGCAATAGAAGTGCCCTTGGAACTATGAGAAGAAGAAATTGAGATAGACGTAGTGTCAAACGAACCTCCCATGTAGAACTTTCGCAAGCTTCAAAGGGGACACCCCAAAAGTGCCATGCATCAATGAAAGGTGGAAATTATATGCCTGACCATAAAAGTCAAGGTTAGGTTTAGGGTTTTGAGCATAGAAAAATTTCTAAAAAATGCCTGACCATAAAAGTCAAGAGTGGTGTGCTTGAATATGATTTAAAGTACTTTATGTTTGCTTTTTTGAAAACACATTGCTTTGATTGCTAGTCTATCCTATTTACTAAAAATAGCAAGAAACATTTCTAAAAATAAATTACTCTATATTCTACCCCAATCCCTTCTTGTTAGTTTCTCTAACCTCTCCATCTCTCCCTCTAACATGTACCCCTCTCAGCTCTCCAGCTTTCCTAGGTAAGCTCTCCATCTCCTCATGCATTTGTTTAATTTTTTTTGGACTGAATGGAGCTCCTTCTTCCTCGCCATGTTCTTCTTCTTCTTCCTCACCATTTTCTTCTTCTTCTTCCTTGCCATCTTCTTCTTCCCTGAGCTCCCCTGCTGATTCGCCCATCAATTCTCCTCCCCAACCTCTTTTTGCCTACACTCCTACAGATTCACCGTGCCACCATGCATGTAGCCCGATCGATGATATCATCGATCGGGCTACATGCATGGTGGAAGGCGTGGCATTAGCCGAGGGATAGGAGAGACAGAGTTGGGGAGAGAGGGAGAGAAGGAGAGAGAGAGTTAGGGAGAGAGGGAGAGAGAGAGAGTTAGGGAGTTAGGGAGAGTGAGAAAGAGAGGGAGAGGGAGAGTTAGGGAGAAAGAGAAAGAGAGGGAGAGAGAGACAAAGAGAGAGAGAGAGAGGAGAGAGCGAGATAGAGAGAAATAGGGAGAAAGAGAAAGAGAGAGAGAGAGAGAGAGAGAGAGAGAGAGAGAGATAGCGAGAGGGGAGAGAGAGAGATCAAGAGAGAGATGGAGAGGGAGGGAGGGAGAGAGAGAGAGAGGGGCAAAGAGAGAGAGAGAGAGAGAGAGAGACACAGAGAGAGAGAGAGAGAGAGAGAGAGAGAGAGAGAGAGAGGGAGAGAGGGATAGTTGGAAAGAGGGAGAGGGTTTTTTGGTAAATTTTGTTTATTTTTTGGTCGATTTGTATTGAAAAGTGGATTTTCTCTTTGAATTATGGAGTTATTTTTTAGCGTTTTTTATTAAATTTGAGAGAGAGAGAGAGAGAGAGAGAGGTGTTTTGGCCAAAATTTTGTAGTTTTTGCATTGTAATGATGTTACTTTTCATGCTTTTTAAATAAAAATTCTTTAGTCCAAAATCATGTTCCAGTAATAAGCATGTCAACACCTTTTTCCATGAAGAATGTAGATGTTAGAAGCTCAAAGTCTTTTAGAAACCATCAAGCTTGTTGTACTAGCTTTTGTTTTTTCAACTTGAGATATTCTCTCCATGATATCATAATATTTTGACATTGTTTATGTCTTTTGTAGGTATCATGTCGAATAAACAAATTTTCCCTCATGTGCTCCATTTACTCCTGATCATTTCATTATTCCAGCTGTGACAAAGAAGCTTAGGTATGTGACCATGGATAAGAATGGGGATATAGTAAATACTTATTAAGAACCACAACTCCTAATTAATCAGCTCATAGATTTGTTTTCAAATGAGCATGACTGGGTACTCGATCTATTTGCTGGCTCAGGCACATTCACAGCATGTGCCTTAAAAAAGGGTCAAAATGTAATTGTAGTTGAAAAAGATCCTATTCAATGTGATTACATAAAGAAGAGAGTGACTTCTATTCATCACTTGCCTGATGCGCATTAGGAGCTTGGTTTGAAAGGTGGAAGTTCGATGCAAATTTGGTGGTAGCCTTGTCAGGGGAACCCCAACCTCCTAAGATATTGAAACCCTTTTTTACGGAGCCAGGCAAGCTAGCTGATACATGGGAGAAGGAGGTTGTGAAAGAGAAAGTGATTGGGAAACCCATACAGGAAACCCAGACTAGGGAGGGTGATGAAGATGAGGTAGATGACACATATGGGAGAATTGAGTAGACTCTAGTTATGGAATTGTATTGGCAGTTTTTTGTATTTGAATGGTTTCAATAGACAAGTGTTCTTAAGACATTTTAGAATCCATATGCTTTAAATGTTTTGAACATTTAGTTTTTCCCATTAATTTGTTGTTGGGGATGGTTCAGAAGATGATGTAGATGACACATATGGGAGAATTGATGAGTAGACTCCACTTATGGAATTATATTGACAATTTTATGATTTTGAATTGTTTCAATAGACAAGTGTTCTTAAGACATTTGAGAATCCACATGCATTGAATGTTTTCAAGGAGGCATTTACTT
Organism: Dipteris shenzhenensis; assembly: GCF_047967505.1. Taxonomy (NCBI): domain Eukaryota; kingdom Viridiplantae; phylum Streptophyta; class Polypodiopsida; order Gleicheniales; family Dipteridaceae; genus Dipteris; species Dipteris shenzhenensis. The sequence goes on from NC_141626.1 coordinate 38,878,992, forward strand.
TTTCCCATTAATTTGATGATATTTTTTAATTCTTTTAGTACTTTATGTGATACTACAAAGTTTAACTTAAGAATTTTTATAAGGTTATGTTACTACATGCAGGAATGAAAGTTGTATCATGTAGTTTTTCTATTGAAAAGAAAAGGTCATAGGAAGGAAAAAAATTACAGACTTCTTGATTCTTCTAAACACATTGATATTGTGCTCTCTAGTCGAGTTCCTTCATAATTTGCGGGCATTATGTACCAAAATTGATAGGATTTTAAAAGTTTTGAAAAATTCACTACACAAAATATGACCTTTTTTTGAAAAAGTTATAATTTTAATAAATTTTTGAGGAAATCTTAAAATGGGTACCAATATTACATACCTGAATTAGATATTACACTGTTCTTCCCTCAAGATGATGATTCTGGGGAATTAAGAAAGGACTGAGCATTACATTCCATCACACCCCTTTAATGGGAATGTCCTTCCTCTGGGTCAAACCAAGAGCTTGTCAGTGCTTCTTGAAAAGCTCTTTATCGAGTGGTTGGTAAAGATGTCTGCAACATTTTCGTTGCTATCACAATGCTGCAAAGTGATGTCACCAACACTCTTTCTCTGATGAAGTGCCCTCTAACATTAATGTGCTTGGTCCTGGAGTGATATACTAGACTCTTGGCCAATGCTTGAGCTGATTGATTATCACAGTATATTGTTGTTGGCTTTGATTCATCAAAGTAATTTGTTTCTCACAATGGTCTTTTGAGCCATATAGCCTCACATGCACCTGTAGTGAGTGCTCTATATTCTATTTCATTTGAAGACAAAGAGACAGTTGGTTGTTTGTTTGACAACAATGATGATATAGCACCTTAAAAATGCATAACCCTATGTGGATCTCCTAGTCTCATGATCTCCGACATAGTCACATTGTCATAGTATCCATGCAACCTTGGATGACTTCCTCTGTATTCTATCCCAAACTGTCTTGTACCTCTAATGTATCTCAAGACTCTTTTGGCTGCATTCCAGTGAGAATATTTTGGATTTGACATAAATGGTCCAAGTGAGGTTACTGCATAACAAATAAATGGCTGTGTGATAGTCACATGTATCAGAGATCTAATGAGCTACCTCCGATAGTACTTGTCATTGACAGTATGCTTTTCTAAATCTTTTGTAAGTTTCAAACTCTGTTTCCATGGGAGTGGCTACAATCTTGCAATCTACCATATGTAAGACTCTCAACATATTTGAGTTGACTCATGAAGGTGTAATTTGAAGAAAAACATGATGGAAATTGACGAAGGAGATGGAGAGGAAGACGGAATACTCGCTGCCAACCTCCGCCAGTCGAGCCTTAAAAGGGAGGGACCCTCAAACAAGACAGACTTTCTCCCACCTTGAGTGAAAAACCAACACCAGAGGAAAAGAATGGATGTGTGTCACTAGATTTTAGAGCTGGGAGGGGAGGCACCATGATATCTTACTCGGCTCTGCTGCTCAGAAAGCTAGAGGGGGGTTCTTCTCCCTCCTAGCGAGAAAGGAGCTTACTAGCTTTGCTAGCTTAGGAAGGACAGAGGAGGCCAAAGAAGGACTTGCTAGCTCTACTTCATCCCCAACCCACAAGAAACTAAAGCCCCCCAGAGCAGTTCAAAGTTCTTCGATCGTAGCAAAGGAGGTGAAAGAGGAACCTTTGGAACTTCTCCAAGAGCCAAAATCCACTGAAGCAGGAGCGACAGACCCCAAGGGGGAGAAGAAGAAGGAAACAAGGAGCCCCTTCACCACCGTGAGAAGGAAAAGAATGACTCACAGACCCCAGAAGATAGCACCAAACCAACTAAAGAAGAAGAGGCTACTTGTGGTGAGGGCCAAGAATCTACAAGAGGTAAGCAGATTGCTACCTTCATCAATGAAGACTTGCTTTCTGATTCCATTGAATGGCATAGTACCCATGCATTAATTGGTTTCCTCCTAGGGCGTAGACCTCCTCTAGCCTTCATTGAGAATTGGGTGAGAGCAAATTGGGTTAGACAAGGCATTAGTGTTACCAATGTTAGATTTCTAAGGAAAGGGTTCTTTGTTTTCCTATTTGAGTCTCCAAGCATGGCCTAAAAGGCTCTCAACTACACCCTCTGGACTGTCAGACACCAACCTCTCTACTTAGAGAAGTGGAAGCACAACTTTAACCCTAATCTCCCTAGATCCACTATTACTCCTATGTGGGTAGAGCTCCCACATCTGCCCCTCTCTCTTTGCAACCAACTAGCTTCCTTGTGCAACTATTCAGGTGAGGTAGTTGCAGTTGAGAAGGAAAAATTCATCAATCCTAGAGCTAACCTGCAAATGTGTATTAAGATGGATATTGCTAAGGACCTTCCCAACACCTTGGTTATGGTCAATAGGAATGGAAGTGTGTACAGGGAACAATGCTTTCTCTACAAAAAATCTTCCAAATTCTTGTCTCTTGTGTGGACTCTCTAGTGATGCAGTTGAGAACTGCCCACAGAGGAGGACCAAATCTAAGCCCAAGGATCCTGCAGTACCCACCGGCAATAAACAAGCTGAAAAAGGGATCCCCAAGTCAATCTCTACTTAAAAAACCCTTCTCCAAAAGATAAACTATGTCAAACCCTTGCTCCCTCAGGATAAAGGCAAAGGCATGATTGATGACACCATAGCTCTGAACAATGCTTTTGACAACTTGGCAGACAGTGAAACTAAGGAATGGATAAGAAAAAATCAAAACTTAGACATTGACTCTTAGATTGACGCAGGCTGGTCAAAAGATTTTGAGGAGGATATAAACAAAGAGGATAAGATGGCCTCTTAAAAAATCAGTGGAGGAAGACCTAGGAGGTAATCAAGATATGGGGGCTGAAAAGGATATTGCTGACAAGGTAAGGCTTTTACTCAGGTACAAAGCAAGAGAAAACTCTCTCAAGGAAAAAATGCCTCCCCTCAGATAAACAACCCCAATCCCAGGGCTAGAAAGGGAACTAAGAAGAATGTCAAGTAAACCAATAGCCATCCTCTCACTCAATGTTAGAGGTCTCACTGACCTTGGCAGAGGAGGAGAGTTAGCTTATTGGGCTGAGAACTAATGCTCTTTCTCCTACTTTCCTTACTCCGCAAGAAGTTAAAGTCTCTGGACCTTTTTCGGAGAAAAGACTAAGTGTTATTGACAAGAGAAGGAAATGGCACTTCACTGACCATGAGGAGGGTAAGGGTGGGGTAGCAATTGGTATACTATCTAACTATGCTCAGGGTATTTTGGATGTGGAAGTGGATATATAGAACAGATGGATTATGGTTAAATGCATGATACATGGGCAAACATTCACATTAGTGTCACTTTATGCTTCTAACATGTTAGTTCACAGGAAATAATGGTTAGCTGGGAATCACTGCTGCTAGTGGCAGGAAATACCCAAATTTTTTGATAGGAGTGTTCAAGAAGGTGTTAAACTTATTTGGCTCAAGGCTTTCATTGAGTCTCCTTCTGCCAGTGAATCAGGTGGTATACTGTAGTTGACCAGACTCAAAAGTTCCTCAGAATAGCTAGAAAGGACAAAGCTAGAATTAGGGCAAAGAGGATGGACATCATTCAGAGCATGATTACTACCCTGGAGACCCTAGCTAAATAGGGAGACCCTTAGGCATAGGTTGACTTGGTGCTCAAAAGAAATGAGTTTAGGATTCAAGAGCAGATTCTTCTAAATGACTCTAAGGTATACTTTAGAGATTGGTGGGCTGGCAAAGCTGACAGACTTGCCAAGGAATACTTTAAAAGTATAAGAAGGAAAAGGTCTAATGAAGACGTACCCCTTCTTAGAAAAGCTGACAACTCTTTGGCCCTTTCTAATGAGGAAAGCATTGGCCTCATTCAGCTTCATTTGCAGAGTCTACTGTCCTCCACCATTCAAGTAGACAATGAAGTGATTAAAGCTGGAAAATTTTACAAGGAAGCTAGAAAAAGCACTGTTCTCAGCTTTGATAACAAGTACCTAGAGAAACCTCTGACTATAAAGGAGCTGTTTGAAGCTATCAAGGTGATGTCTGATGGGGTAAAACACTAGGAGAGGATGGACTACCAATTGAATTCTACAAAAGATTCTGGTCCACTGTTGGCCCATATCTCCTTCTCTTATGGCAAGAAAGTGTTGAAAGTGGGTTCCTGCCTACACATATCAATGGTGGTGTTATAAAACTTATTCCTAAGGAAGGAGATAAGACTGAGCTAAGGAACTGGAGATCTCTTACTATGCTCAATTGTAGCTATAAAATCTTTGCTAAAGCTCTGGCTCTGAGGATTAAAAACAGAATGGCCAAGTGGATCCTACCAGAGCAGAAAGGCTTCATAAAGGGCAGACATTTGCTTGACGCTATCATCAACATTTGGGAGGGATATGAGTATGCTAGACAAACAAAATAGGACATATGCTTCTTAAAGGTTGACTTTGACAAGGCTTATGCTAGACTTGAATGGGAGTTCATCATCCAAGCTCTGGCTGATATAGGACTTGGCCCCCTTTACATTTCTTTTATAAAACTCCTCCTCACAAATGCTACAGCAAAGATTTGTGTTAATGGGATCATGAGCCAACCATTTGAGCTTAAAAGATCTATAAGGTAGGGGTGCCCTATTGCCCATTTACTCTTTGCAATTGTGGCAGAATCCTTGGGATGGCTTCTCCATCAACAAAGACAAGAAAACAAGTTGAAAGGTATTGAGCTACCCTCAGGCAAGCATCTTATCTGACAGTAGTTTGCTAATGATACAAACTTAACCCCCCTCAAGAATGAGTCACAATATATCAAGGTGGCCATGGAGTCTTTAGATATTTTTTGCAAAGCCTCTGGGTCCAAAATCAATCACTCTAAAACTGGATATGTCAAAGGTGATGAATAGCAAGTGTTGGAAGGGATGAGATGCCAGAGGGTCAACCATGGCTCAATCTTCAGGCTGCTGGGGGTATCCCCATGGGGTTTGATATTTCCCTCGAGCAAATATGGGACTGGTTCATGAATAGATTCCAAAACAAGATGGAGAAATGGAGAGGATTTCACGCTAGTGTGGCTTGAAGTGGCTGAACTTTTGCTCTATTGATATGCCATTATTGTTTGTCCGAAAGGCAGTCAGAAATGGGCACTGATTACTTTACCAAATGGGTTGAAGCTAAAGCAATTAGAAAGGCAGATGCTAGAAGCATAGCAAGGTTCTTGTATGAGAATGTGATTACCCGATTTGGATGTCCCATTGAAGTTCTGTTAGATAAAGCCACACATTTTGTTAATGAGGTCATCCAAGAACTCTTGTTTGGCTTTATGGTGATCCATAGAAAGAGCACACCTTACTACCCCCAAGGGAATGGACAAGCCAAATCCACCAACAAAATATTATGCGTTGTCCTCACAAAGGTAGTAGAACCAAAGCGTTCTGATGGGCACATAAACTATATGTAGCCTAGCAGTACAAGAACGTATGGAAGATCATGCATCACTGAAAGAAAGACTCTACCAATTAGAGAAGCATACAGAGACCAGATTAGTTGCCTACCATGCCATGACAACATAAAAACGAAGAAGGAAGGCATGGTTTGATAGAAACCTCAAAGACAAAGACATCAAGGAAAGTGCCTTGGTTTTGCTGTACAATACCAAAGTCCATAAGGGCAAGCTCAAATTTCTAGGTCAAGGACCTTATAGAGTCAAAAAAATGAACCCCATCGGAGCTATGCTACTGGAAACACTGGATGGAGTCCACTTTACAACAACAATAAATGGGAGCCGCAACTAAAGCGCTACTACATCACCATGCAAAGCCAATCCCCGACAATAATGAAGATTTGGGGGCCCCAAGTCTTCCATAGTTAGGACTAGATTGTATCACGAGTACTCACTAGCATATGTATGACTTCTCACATATAGGTAGTTTCAATCGATTTCAATCTAGGACTCAGAGGTGATGATTGAGTCCTAGCTGCCCTATGATTCCCTTAGTAAATTAAGCATATAGGAGGAATGCCCACCTCACTAGTCATGCATAGCACACCCACACGTTTCAAGCACCACGAATAAATTGCACAAATAAAAGCTCCAAGAGATACGTGCTTTGATCCACACACATGGCACCTTCATCACAACAAGAGTAAAATGCATTAGCCACTCACAAAAGAAACCTTTGATGCTTAAGCTAATGGGGCTGAGTTACAATGTAAAAAATATCTCAAAATATTAAATTTGTCTCTTGTAATATAGAAGTATTATAAATTATATATTTATATCTATATAAATACCATGGTTTAAATAGTATGCTATATCAAATTTGGACCATCAAGATTCTATTTAAAAATTAATTAATACTCTGTGTGATCCGTTGGTTCTTCACATAATGTGTTTCTAAAATGCTACTTATAAATTTGCGTCTTTTTAATTAATAGTTGAATGTTTTCGCTTGGATGCAACTATCTTAAAGGCTATGTACAAATGTTTCTTGTCACATCAGCAAGAATACAAATGAGCTGTAGATGAGACAACCAACCTGGACAAACCAAACACAAATACAATAAACATACACATTAGTTGCATGCAAGTCACAAAGTGGTAGCTGTTGGATGCTCAATTGAAAGAGACACACGCAAAAACAAATATATAGTAGTTGTTGAAAAATTGATCCATGTAAACACCTAGATTATCAAAACACTCAAAGGCACTTGCAATATTTTATTTCCAATTGTGTGTTTTGTTACATATCACAAAATTGCACTAAAATGTTTTGCATCTTACTCTAAAGTTCTAATGTGGCCACTTATACATTCTTAAGTATTTCTTTTGATAGTAAAGCTAAAGATTAGTATAGGATTTTCTATCAGTAAATTCAACTGACTCAATCAATGGGTGGGTGAATCTATGCACAACTTTGTGGCATTAATGAGGGTCCTAACCATATAGCTAAATCTAGCTATGTTGGTACCTATGTTTCTTTTCTCTCATCAATCCAACCATATAGATGGTAGCTATTTTTATAAACCATTCTTGTTATATATTCTACATGGCAAAGCAATGCATTGGATAGATTATCATTAGTTTCCATGTCTTACAAAAGCTAGTGCAAATTTTGGTTCCTTTTTTTTTTGGAGTGTAGTGGGAGAAGATTGTATTAAATTCTAGAAATGTTCCCATGAATAGGATTTGTAGAAGGATTTTAATGTGATGTTGTAAGTCGAATTATTTACGTGACTTCATGATTTAGGGTACAATCAAGATATCATTTGGGTTGTCCACACACTCTATGTGTAGAGCTAGGATGAGCAGGGTGGATAGACGAGATCATGAACATGATTGGGCCAAATAGGGTTGTTCGTTATCACGAACCTTGTTTAGCCTATACATTTATGAGGTTGAGGTGATTCATCATGACACAAGGTAGAGCAACCTTACCCTTAGTTGGTATCGATTGTATGGAGATGATGTGTTTTACTTTCATCCTCAGTTGAGGGTCACCAATAACACATAGACACACTTTATACTTTTTGTGAGACTCATGATCTAAAGGTCAACCTTGGTCAACATAGATTGTGGTCCATAAAACATCTTGTACAGATCCACATCCAAAGTATTTAGAGAACTAGTTGAGATTGTTGCATGTTGTATGTACTTTGGAGTCCTCCTTTCAAGCTTTATCTGCATTAATGAGACTAGTTATGTAGGCCCAATTGAGAAAGAGTATGCACACTTGCCATATTTGAGTGTCACTGTGCTTTCAATATCATTTTTAGGATGCCAAGACGAATTCTGTATTATTATTGGACCTTTCAATTTATGGATTTTTGTTTGATTGAAGCAAAGTACCGATCAACATGTATGGTGTTATGTGTGTATTTATGGATTCTAGAATACTTTGAAGGCCTTTCCTTCATTTCTGTGTTGCCACTACTTGCTAATTTTACTATTGCTTGATTTGTTAGTGTAGTAGTGTGTGTGACAATGTGTCGGTCGATAGTATTGTCTTTTGCATTACATTGTAGGCCCCTTTATAATACTTCTTATCTTGAGTTTGTTGTTTAAAGATTGTGGTCGTTTGCTGTTGTCGAGCCTGATATTGTTCTTTGGCCATGGCTATTGTTTTTGTGTGCTATTCTCCTTTGATTTGTTGAGTCTATTGAGCTTTTGCTTGTCTATGGGTATTGTCTGTCTGCCTTGTCTGCCTTGAAGTGGCTGAACTTTTGCTCTATTTATATGCCATTATTGCTTGTCCGCCTTGTCTGCGTTGAAGTGGTTGAACTTTTGCTCTATTTATATGCCATTATTGTTGTCTTTCTATCTTACTTTCTTGTATGACTCTTTGGTTGGTTGCTTGCGGCTGAAAAGGGAAGAAATCAAGGATCATAGAAAGAAAAAATGCCAAGAAGGACCTCTCTCTCTCTCTCTCCCCCCCCCCTCTCTCTCTGTAATTGGAGTCACTCTTGCAAAAATAGACGATTAAAGAAGATCTAAAGTCCCTCAAATCCATAGAAAATTCAAGCTTACAATTCACATATAATCACTCAAGGGAAGAAATCTCAAGCTTCAAAAAGCATATTCTTAGTAATGTTTCCCATGAGCATGAGGAAGATAAGGGTCATGTAGGAGGGAGAGAAATGTAAATTTCATTCATACATATCTGTTGTTTCATGGCTATGAGCTTCAAACATCAAGAGCTATATTCAAGCTAAATGTTTCCCATCACACCATCAAGATCTACAAATGAGATATAAATGAAACACCCAACCCAAACAAACCAAACAAACATACAATAAACACACATATTAATTGCATGCAAGTCATGTAGTGGTAGCTCTTGGGCACCCAATGAAAGAGAGAGACACACACGAAAAGAAATACATACTAGTAATTGAAAACTCGATCCAACCAATCAACTAAAATTTCAAAAGAATCAAGGGCAGTTGTAATGGAGAAGTAGTAATTGAGTGGATAGAGGATATCATGAACATGGATGGGACCAAATAGGGTTGTTATTTATCATCAACCTTGTTTGGTATATGCATTGATAAATTGGAGCCTTCACGATGACACTAGGTGGAGCAGACTTATCCTTTAACCCTAAATCTATTGTATGTAGATCATGCGGTTTTACTATCCTCCTCAATCTAGGGTCTTCAATGACACCTTGATGCACTTATGACTTTTTGTGAGGCTCATTATTTAAAGATGAACCTGGGTAGAAGATCATGATTTTCCACACATCTCGGGAAGCTACACATCTAGAGTAGTTTAGCTTTGATGGGGCGATTTTGTAACTGTGCCAAACTTTGTCGATGGAGTGGTAAGAAATGATGATGTGGCATTGTGTTATGATATGGTAATTTATCTTCACGTTCTGCTTACAAAAGAATGCCTACTATGTGCTTAGGCGGCACTTGATGATGTAGCCCTACTGACATGACTTGATGATGTGGGATGATGAAGTGCATGCTAATTGGATTTGTTGACATGGCAATTGTGATGACATGGCATGCTGATTGTGCATTGATGGTATGGTAGTGGTGCCACATGGCATAGAGGATAAGGCTATCTTCTTCATGGTTGAACTACCACGTGGTAGTGTGTGGACCCACGAATCGTGCATCTTATATGTACTTTACAGTCCCGTTTTCAAGCCCAATCTTCAAGATGAGACCAAGCATGTAGGCCTGATTGAGCAAAGGGTATGCCGCTCCTGCCAAAGTCGAGAGTCAGTGCTTTCAGTCCCATTTTTATGACCCCATGACTAAGTGTGTCGTATTTGGTGCTTTTGCTCTCTAAGTGTGCGTGCCAAATAGTGCATGTTTGCCTAGTGCCTTGACTCAGTGTCGATAAATTATTTAGTCTCTCCTCCATGAGTCGTGCTCGCCAACCTTGTCGTTGGGCTAAATGTTCCTAACATGACCGAGTTTTTTTTTGCGACACGATGGTGTATAGTCCATTGCCAAGGCTTTTGAAGAGGTCATAGGAGAATATGGAATGCTTAATGGACACATGGCGGACGTGCAAGACGAGATATCCCATAGGTAAACATGCAAAAGGGGGTGAGGGGGGGCCTTCTTAAGGCAGCCTGCAGCCCTCATCCTCTCATACCTTTCTCGGCCTTTTGGCTAAGATCAAGTGTAGTATCTGTTCTTATCAGTTTAATATCTGATACGTGACCCATCGGGTCACATGATATTAACCTAATTTCTTTCAGGGGGCGGCCCCATCCGGCAGCTTGCTGCCCGGGACCGCGCGCGTCGCCTCTGTCTTGCACTATCTCAGAGGCCTGGCGCACCCCTTTTCCTCCCCTTCCGGGGGGAGGAGCCCAACTCAAATCCTAATAAGGAGGGTCGACTGATTTTCTGTTGGTTGCTGTTCGAGACGACGGAGGCGCAATTCTGGACTCTGGAGGCTCGCAACAGCAGGGTTGGTCCATGGGTAAGAAAATTGACGAGGTACACAGGACTGAAGATGCGGCTAAGATGTTGCCATGCGTAGCTCGTCATTTTGGAACTCCTCCTGTAGTGAAACTCCCGGTGTCATCGAATCCGCATTCTTGTCTGCACTGCACAACGCCTAGTTGCATTCAGCTTCCAGACAGCGCAAGGAGCACCTGCTCCTGTTATAGGAATGCCGTTCGCAGACTACTGCTATAACGATGCTGCTCGGAGACATGTTGATATCAGCCTTTCAGAGACCTTTGGCTCAAGACACATTCGCTCCTGCCCGCCTTAGCCTCACACGACTCCAACCGATCCATCCATTCGTACAAGACTTGCTTCTAATAATGTGATGGCAGTCACGCACTTAGGAGGGATACTAGGACTATCATCGATTTTTGTCATAGTAGCCCGTCCCTGCTATGGCTATGCATGATGGAGTTTATGGTTGACTGTCTGTCATGAGATTGAACTCTGTAGCGGATGAGTTTGGCTAGATATATGCATAGGGTACACATACACTGCCTCTAAGTTGGCACAGGAGGTCAAAGAAGAGGAACTTCGTGCGTAGTACAGCTCGACACTGCAGTAACTCAAAGGTAACTTTGAGAAATCCAGAGACCCCTAATTAGTTGTTGAAGTATGACGATGTCTTTTTCATCTCTAGTATGCACTTGTAGGAGTATGCGCATACTTGGTGAAGAGAAAGGTGAACCTCCTAGGCCGTGGAGTGCGGCTTTTCTTTTCCCTCCAAGAAGTAGTACATTTTATTAGATGCTTTGAAAACAGTACAAAATATCGCGTTGCCGATCAAAGGCCGAATTCAGCAGCATAAGATAGGGCCCGGATTTCTCCTGATTGAGAATGACTACTACCCACTAGCCATAGATCAGTTTTCTATCACTGCATCGACCTTGATGGACCGACTCAGAGAGTTGTTAGAGAGGTTGGACCAGCTTCTCACATTGAGAGAGGACGAGCAAGCCATAGGTATCAACCATGTGAGACCACTCTTGCATTATCCTTCATATGGAGCAGCTCTGAACAGATTGCCGTAGAGACGAGTGAGGATCCGGAATGACAATATGGAAACCGTTGATTATATAGCCCAGCTCAGCATAGACAATGAGCAGGAACCTAGAGACCACAAAGAGAGCTGCACTTTTGCCCTAAACCAGAGTCCATGTGTGGGCCAAAGGATGGATAGATCTGCCTAAACCGTTGATCTCTATTAAGTACAAGGACACTAATGTACGTTCCATGTGGCAGCCTGTGTGCTGCTCACATGGCAGCCACTTCATCCCTCTTCCTTCCCTCTATTTCTCTCTGAAGACGTTAATAAACTTTCTTTCTTTCTTTCCCTAGGTGTCACTCCCCCACGCTCTCCTTACTTGGCGGCTTACAAGTGGGGAGTTGACCCATCCATTTGCTAGAAAAGAGGGATCTCTATTAAATACAAGGACACTAATGTACGGTGCATGTGGCAGCATGTGTGCTGCCCACATGGCTGCTTCTTCATCCCTCTTCTCCCTCTATTTCTCTCTAGGTGTCACTCCCACACGCTCTCCTTATTTGGCGGCTTACAAGCGCGGAGTAGAAAAGTGGGATGGAGGTTGCTTGCTACAACAAACGCTCCCCACAGCAAAAGATAATCAAGATAGTCCACAGGAATCACAGATTGTACCAGAAAACCTGTACCATGAGCTCCAGATGAGCTCTCAACTAGGTAATCTTCTGATGATAGCGTACTTCTTTCACCTATAAATGTCCCCATCTCCACCACCAAGGCATCAATAGGCCCATCAAGTCCACCTTCCAGCAACCTGCAACTGAGCTTCGAAGAAGCACCAAGTCTTACGTCTCTGCCTTCTAGGAAGGCTTTTACCTTCCAATCTCTCCTTAACTATGCTTCATTTTTGGGAGGCTAGTTGATATCAGAGCATATCATGTTTTCGAACATGGTATTAGATCCTGGGTGCAACATGGTCTTAGAGACAAGGCTGAAAGATTTCCATTTCTACATCAATGCTGAAGGGGTTCCTCGAGTTGAGAAAGCTTAGTGTGCAATTAAGTTTTGAAGTTCCTCAACTAACGAAAGGCTTACCTCAAGGTGGGTAGCTGGATGCCATCCCCAACCTTAGGAAGGCTGGCAAGCTTGATGGATTCAACTATCCACTATGGAAGCCGAAGATGAATGATCACTTGGTTGCTAGCAAATTACTACCAAAGTGGAGTTGTTACTTGAGGACATCGAGAACACATATCAAAGCGGTTGACTATTGCAATAAATTCTATTGCAGTTCAAGATTTGCTAGTGCGAGATGCAGACGCCTTGGCGATCATCACATCGGCACTACTCTCCACATTGTCTTTCCATGCATATAGATGGCCAAAACATCAGCAAAGGCATAGAAGGTGCTCAAGGAGACGTTTGAGGTGAGCCATGAAGCGCTTGAAAGTACAAGGTGTAGCTAGTATTTAGAGGGTTTGGAGATTGTCCTATTGACAGAGGATGAGCCATCCATAGGCATCATCGCAGGCACAACAATGCCAGACCACTCTCATATTCTGGAGCAGCTTCGACATTTCGCTAGGTGACATCTCTATCCAGCTTCACTCATCTCCACACCTCTTCATTCAGCTAAAGAAAGTCCCGTTGCCAGCTTCATATCCTCTAAAAAGGTGCCACCTCTCTTCTACAAGCTGCTGCTCTGGTTATTTCTGCTCCTCAGATGCATTTAGAGCTCCAAAGGTGTCACCCAGGCGGATCATACAACTTATATGCTTTGCTTTCTTCACTGTAGCCAACCATGATGTATTTACGTGACTTTGCATCCAATTTCCTGCGACTTTGCATTTATGTGGCTTGTGTCCAGTGAATGCTTCATAAGGTGTCATACCATGAATCGGTTGAGTTGGAAGCCGATTAAGCAACTAGTTTGCAGTGGCTATTGCTTTTACTCAATACTTATTCAGAAGCTTCTTCTCATTGAGCATTGCTCTAGCACTATCTTGCTAAAGTACCATTCTTCCTTTTAGCTCTTGCATTTTGTCGAGCAGTATCTGCACACGTGATTTGTCTTTGAATGCCATGACTTTTACAAAAGTTCATGAATGTTGAAGACATGTATTCACCTCCTCTGTCTGATCTCATGACTTTGATCTTTTAGCCTGTCTAGTTTTCTACCATGGATTTGAATTCTTTTTATTCGGAAAGACTTCAGATTTCTCTTTCAGAAAGTAGACCGACATGTATTCACCTCCTTTGTCTAATCTCACGACTTTGATCTTTTTGCCTGTCTGATTTTCTACCATGGATTTGAATTCTTGAAATTTGGAAAGACTTCAGATTTCTCTTTCAGAAAGTAGACCCAAAAATATTGTTAACTCTGTTGCAACAAGGTCCAGAAGTGCAGTCTAGGACAATAGCAATGAGAATATTATGTGTATAGAGTAGCGGCGGCAAAGCTCCGCTTGTAATATATTGAGCTTGAAAGATGGTATGATGAATATTAAAGGATGAGGATAGCCAAATTCCTCTCTAGAAGAGATCCAATCATACTTGCAAAATCAAGATCTAAAGAGAGAAATACTAAATCTAGAGAGAGAAAGACTAAAAGCCTACACTTTTTGAGGTTCCCCCACTTTGTGTAGAGACCCAAAAGGTCCCCCCACTTTGTGTAGAGACTCAAAGGTCCCCCCACGTTGTGTAGAGACCCAAAAGGTTTCCCCCAAAAGTGGAGGGACTCCTATCCAAAAGGTCTCGTACAAAAGAGGTCCCACCACCACGGAGGTACCTACGGATTGTGTAGAGACCAACATGTATATATCTCTCTCAATGGAATGAATCTCTCGCTCTTTGGGATTCAGTTTTCAAGCTTACTATTGTGTTCATGTGATTGATCTCCATTGCGTCCATGCTCTCTTACACTATCGTGTTCTAGCATGCTCTTTCCCTTGCACTCTCGACCTTTGTACTCCCTCCTCCTCCATATCCTTCTCCCTCCTGCTCCCTCTTCCTCCACCCTCCTCCTCCTCCCTCCTCCCTCTTCTTTCTCCTCACTCCTCCCAACTCCCTCTTCCTCCACCCTCGTCCTCCACCCTCGTCCTCCCTCCTCCTCCTCCTCCTCCCCCTCCTCCCCCTTCCTCCTCCTCCCTCCTCCACTCTCCTCCATCTTCCTCCTCCCCCTCCTCCTCCTTCCTCCTCCTCCTCCCTCATCTCTCCTCCTCCACTCTCCTCTCTCTTTCTCCTCCTTTCTTGTCCCTCCTCCTTAATCCTCACCCCTCGGATCCATGAAGGAGACTAGCTCTCCACTCCTTAACCTTGGACTCCTCCTAAACCCTGCAACCCCCTCTGAACCGTGCCCCTTTGACCCCTAGAACTCCTAGTTTGCTCTCTCAACAACCCTGTCCCCCCCTTTCAAGCCCTGAAATCACCTTCTAAACACTTAAACTCCCATGGAGGCGAGAACCTCCATCAATCCTTATGATCAAGCCCTCTTTCTCACCCACGCATACATGAGATTTGCTTTCCACGCTTTAGCCTACACCTCTTACTGGAACACGACCCGAGGATCTATGCTATACTTGTGAACACCTATGCTACAACGAGTGACAACACGATTATACGTGACCAACATCCTCGAAACCTACACTTGGGAGAAACAGTGACAACATTTTGGTGCCACTGTCGGTGGTAAAGCAAAAGTGGAGCACGTGTTTGCATGTGTGAGAAAGAACCCCCTTCAAAACACCATTCAAGATACATCCCTCAAGGCAAGGAGTGAAAAAATTCTTCCAAATGGTGCAAAAGGATAATGTTGACTTACATAATCACATTAATACACTAAACACCTAAAATTAATCCTTAATCCCCTCACATCCTATAAAAGCAACACCAATCCCCCTCACTTCTTTCCCCACACTTTTCCAAGCCACTTCCATCTCCAAATTCTGTCAAGCCTCCATATTTTTCGTCTCTCTCTAATTTTCTATCCTCCAACTTCCTTCCACCATTTCCACCACCACTTCTTTCGTCAACCCCCTCCCCCATGCAAAGGTCTTCACCCACTGCAGGTTTCTTGAAAGGCATCGCAAACACATAGAAGAGGTTGCCACTAAAGTTAACGAGGGAAAGAAGAGATTTCTCTTCTTGAGCGCAAGCAGTCAAGGGGTGTTATGAGCAATGCATGGCGAGATAAATGTCTGAGTAGTGAGGAACCACCATGCAGATGAGCTATGCATGATCTTTGTAGAGACTACTATGAAGGAGCCGATCAGAATAGGATAGCCTCTCGAGATAAAAAGAGAGCTTACGAATTACAAGAAAAGGCAATACATAAGCTTAGAACCACACGTGGTATTGAAGACCAGAAGAAAGAGAAGGGTGAAGAAGATGGAAAAGTAATAATCCACAAGAGGAAGTGCAAGATAAGAAGCTACAATCTACCTGGGCTAACTATCGGTGTGAGATGCCTGAGAAGGGCCAAGGAGAATAAAGGTTGTCTACAACCATGACAGCGAGAAAAGGTGCCCGAAAAGAGCATCACGAAGAAAACATATGAAAGAATTACCTCTAAGAGAAGAAGTAGCCAAGCAAGTCTTGCAATCGAAGTAAGCTTGGGAAAAAGTTCTATAAGAGAGAAGGTGCCAGCAGCCTGTGTAAGGAAGAAGCTGACGAGGTTCTAATGAGGGAAGCGATGAGTCAAAGAGGATTGTGAGAAAGGATCCAAAGACCTTGCAAGAGAAGCGTTGGCGACGGAGAAATACCAGAGGAAAGAAGAAGACCTTGAAGATCATGAAGGTTGTAGTGTAGGAGGAAGCTGCGACCTTGAACAAAAAGGCAAAGCAAAGGATAGGCAAAACAAGATGCTAAGGAGACCCACATGGAATGGTAAGAAGGTTGAGAGCAGGGAGGCACAAGAGAGAAAAGTTATAGGGAGCTATAAGGAGTGCATAAGGAAAGCATTAGATAAGAAAAAACTGGGCATTAGACGAGGGAAAAGTGGTCAGGAGGTAGTGTAAGCACATTAGCACGTAGACAAAGGGGGCGATTGGACCATAAATTAGGTAGTTAATTTATGTTAAATATGTGCATGACAGTGGGAGGGCCATGAAGGTGGGAAATTGGGGTTGGGTTAGGCAAGAAAGGATTGGGGTTAGTGGTAAGTTAGAATAAGGGTAAGGTTGTAGGGAGGTTAACCAGGTTAGGGGTGAAAGCTAGTGTGTGTAAGCATGTTGTGTGAGTTTGCATGTGTGTGATTGTGAGTGTACATAATTGTGTGTATGTTATGTGAATGGGTGTGTAGGGGTCATAAGTTTATGTGTGTGTGAACGTATAAGCGTGTATACGAAAGAAAAAAGAAAAATGCTAGGTAAATATTTGTTTATGACTTTCGATGGTTATATCTCTCTCTCTCTCTCTCTCTCTCTATATATATATATATATATATATATATATATATACATATATATATATACATATATATATATGAGAAATTTTTGACCAAGAATATCTTTGAGGATAAGGAGGGGGGAAAGGGTCGAAAGACAAAAAGAAAGGAAGCTCATGAATTGTTTATACATAGTATAAGTATAAATTATATATATATATATATATGCACACATATATACATATCATGCCAATAAATAAATAGAAAGGGGAGGGGTATGGAAGGGGGGGAAATGATAATTAATTTTAAAGAAATTATATATTCTAAATGAAAAGGGAGGGGTAGCGTTAATTAAATTCACATAATTATAAATAGTCTAAGAAACATAATTATAAACTGTTTATAATTTTATAATTATAAACATAATTATGAATAGAAGATAGAGAGGCTCCCCCCAGCACCCAAAATCACAGCCCTGTAGCGAACAACATGCCTTTGGGCTCTTAAATGAGTAGCATCCCTGGTTGCATCCATTTGAGTAGTTGTACGTACTACTAGAGCAGGTTCATGCTCATTACTTACTATTGGTGAAGTATGGGGGTCCATTGTATTTTCAGCAATGCACGCTACATTACTGTGCCCATGCATTTGATTCTGTTGTCTGCATAGGCCAACTTCTACATCCATAGATTCCACTGCCACCCTCATGCTTCTAGCAACTTGTGTTCTCAACCTTGTTCTTTGTATAGCATAAACACGATAGGCCACCCACGTTGAATCCATTTGAGTAGTTGTACCTATTACTGGAGCATGTTCATGCTCATTATCTACAGCTGGTAAAGTATTGATGTCCATTGTATTTTCAGCAATGCACGCTACATTACTGTGCCCATGCATTTGATTCTGTTGTCTGCGAAGGCCGTCTTCTACATCCATAGATTCCACAGCCACCCTCATGCTTCTAACTCCTTGTGTTTTCGACCTTGTTCTTTGTATAGCATAACTATGACGGGTCGCCCGTGTTGAGTCCATTTGAGTAGGTGTACCTATCAGTGAAGCATGTTGATGCACTCTACCTACTGTTACTGAAGTACTGAGGTCCATTATATTTTCAGCTACAATGCACGCTACATTACTGCATCCATGTATCTGATTATGTTGATTGCAAAGTCCTACTTCTACACCCATAGATTCCACAACCACCCTCATGCTTCTAGCACCTTGTGTTTTAGACCTTGTTCTTTGTATAGCATAAGTGCGACGGGCCGCCCGCATTGAATCCAACAATCTTCTCCTATGAGAATGTATTGAATGTAACCTCTCTTCTATTTGTCTTGCCATCTTCTGTATCCACTCAACCAACTACATAAATATCTATTCCTTCTGTATCCACTCAACCAACTACATAAATATCTATTCCTCAAAGGGAAAAATAGCTTAATCAAATAACTTATGCATCATCCCTAACCATGACAAAATTGATGTATCTCAACCAATGTGCCCAAAGGAAGAAAATAATTTAGAAAAGCAAGAAGCAAGGTTAATTAGCAAAGCCATCCTTTTCCCATCTATCTAAAATTGAGAGCAAACCATCCATGCATTGAACTCATAGTGTCCCATGACCAAGTTTCAATGTGTCACTATCTTTGGTATGAGTAATGCTCATATTTTTTCAACATATGAGCAAAATACAATACCATATGTGCAACCATCATTTGAAACATGAAAACCAAAGCTAACATATTTAAAAACTCAAAGTTGACCATCTCAAGAAACGATGTGTGCATGAATGAATATTTTCAAATAAAAAAGTATAAGCATTGCATCAGCATTTATGCGAATACATGATGCAAAAAATTACAAATATTTGAGTATATCTTAAATAAAACGAAAATGGGAAGGAACAATAGGCAATTGAAATATTAAATTAAATTAGCTTCCATTGCCATATATACGTCAAATGAAAGTAAATATAATCATTTGCAAAAAACTTGTCTTGCCAAATAACATAAGGGCAACCCAAGTACAGGAATCCCATAGAAGCATTTGGGGTTCCAATACAAAAAGTGACATAAAAGTCTCAGGAGTTTCTTAATTATCACAGGTTGCGACCTGCTTTAGTCTACGGCTCATCCTGGTCATCAAAGCAGTTAGCCTATTTAAACCAACTTTGAACATTGACACCTCAGTGGACAGTAGCTAAACTTGTTCTTTCAGCTTATCAACTTGTAGTCTACACCCATTCTCACATACAACTGCCCCTTCTCCACCTCTCCCCAAAATCTGCTGCATCCATTGATTAGAGTCCCTAACGCTGTTCTCAATTTGAGAAATCCTTGCAATGAGAGTTCCAGGGAATTCTCCCATGCCGTGTGCTATTATTGCACCACCATCTAAATGGATTTCTCCCCATAAAGAGGCCAAATATCGTGTGTTCATGGCACATGCATCCTTATTATCCTCGCACATGGCTTGAATGGACTTTAAAAGATTGTAATGACTTGAATGCTCAGTTGCATGGGTTGAAGCTCTCCCCCTTCTAAGTCGTTTCATTATATCAACAGTGCGACGTTCATGGCTAGACTTAAAACGCTTTGAAGGCAACTTGGGACCCTGATTTGCTCCATGGGATGAAGTCTCCGCCCTTGCAAAAACTTGATTTGTCACATGAATGCCATGTGGCTTACGAAAAGATGACAACACAATGTCAGAAATTATAGAGCCCTCCACCCTTGCAACTTGCTTCATTGCCCAAAGGCTTTGTCGCCCATGGAGACCCAACTCCCCAAGATTTGCGACAATGGTAGAAGCCATTTCTAGAGCTGCATCCAAAACAAAATACAAAAACCTTTTCAGGTATGTATTGGCTCAATTGTTTAATTGGATCACATAGATTCCATAGAACAAACATGAGCAGAAATCAATTGGCATGATTACCAAATCAAAAGCGAGCATACCAACATATTTAGGAGGTAGATACCCAAAGATTCTAGCCCATCTCCTCTCAGCAAAGAATTTGGAATCAAGTTGGATGGATTGAGATATTTGTGAATGAGCTCTTGCCAAGCACTTGTGCAAATATTTTCCGATTCAAAGGCGGTAAGTTGCTTAGAGTGACCAAGGATATGGTGGTAGGAAGTAGAAATCATACCCAAATCATAGGACATGTTAAAAGGAAAAATCCACATGGAAGGCACATGGCTCTAGCATCTATTTCAAAAATCAAATCCCCCTTTCCTCCCCTTGCCATGCATTAGCTTCCTCTACCCACCCCATGGCATTTGTTACCTATAGGTGTGAGCTTTCTCAACCCTAAATCTGAGACCTTAGTCCTATGATCATCACCAAGCAATATGTTTAATGGCTTTAGATCCTTGTGAATCAAGCTAAGCCAACCTATTAAAACACAATTCTTAGATGCCTTCTGAAGTTCACAGGTGGTAGGTTCCTCATCATCCAATTGGCTTAGAGTACCTAAGGGTGTGGCAGAAGCAGGTAGACATCATGGGGTGTGTCAAAATGGAAAATCCAATTGCAAAGAAAGCCTTTGATTCAAAAGTAGAGGAAACTCTCTCGAGATGTAGCTTCACCTAATATCCAATCTCCTCACCTCTGGAGGTTAGTTCTCATGGCTATAGTGCACATGACATGAAACATACATAATTCTTTACTCTCGTTGAGAGGTTGATTGGATCACTTAGGGCAAGGGTGTAGCCTTGTCTCTAAACTTACTGTCTGCTCATCAAGGTGCTCCTGGCAAAGATACAATTAACTTTGGAGCTTTCATATCCAACCACATCATGGACTCATTTCACTTCTATCCACCATTATATTTTGCTCTCTCTCTCTCTCTCTCTCTCTCTCTCTCTCTTTGTAGCCCCATCTATCATCCAATCGCCTCACCTCTTGAGCTTAGTTCTCATGGCTATAGTGCACATGACATGAAAGACACTTAATCCTTTACTCTGCTTGAGAAGCAAGGCTAACTTCTCAAAGAGGTTAGATTAGATCACTTAGGGTAGAGGATGCTGGCTTATCTGTGGACATATTGCCAGCTCAATGCTCCTAAGAAAAATACAAATACCTTTAATGATTACTAGTCCAAACACATGATGGCCTTGTCTTATTTCACTTCTGGCCTACCATTATATTTTTTCGTCCCCTCTCTCTCTCTCTCTCTCTCTCTCTCTCTCTCTCTCTCTCTCTCTCTCTCTCTCTCTCTCTCTCTCTCTCGGTGTAGCCCCACCTATCATCCAATCGCCTCACGTCTCAAGCTTAGTTCTCATGGCTATATTCCACATGACATGAAACATACTTGATGCTTTACTCTCATTGAGAAGCAAGGCTAGCTTCTCAAAACAAAGGTTAGATTAGATCACTTAGGGTAGAGGGTGTTGGCTTATCTCTAGACATATTGCCAACTCATCAACATGCTCTTAGGAAAGATACAATTACATTTAATGATTACTGGTCCAAGCACATCATGGCCTTGTCTCTAACAAATACACTAACTTATTTCACTTCTGGCTTGCCAGCTCATCAAGATGCTCTTAGGAAAGATACAATTACATTTAATGATTACTGGTCCAAGCACATCATGGCCTTGTCTCTAACTAATACACTAACTTATTTCACTTCTGGCCTACCATTATATTTTTCCGCCCCCCCCCCTCTCTCTCTCTCTCTCTCTCTCTCTCTCTCTATGTGTCTGTGTAGCCCCACCTATCATCCAATCGCCTCACGTCTCGAGCTTAGTTCTCATGGCTATAGTCCACATGACATGAAACATACTTGATGCTTTACTCTCATTGAGAAGCAAGGCTAGCTTCTCAAAACAAAGGTTAGATTAGATCACTTAGGGTAGACGGTGAAAGCTTATCTCTAGACATATTGCCAGGTCATCAAGATGCTCCTAGGAAAGATACAATTACATTTAATGATTACTGGTCCAAGCACATCATGGCCTTGTCTCTAACAAATACACTAACTTATTTCACTTCTGGCTTGCCAGCTCATCAAGATGCTCTTAGGAAAGATACAATTACATTTAATGATTACTGGTCCAAGCACATCATGGCCTTGTCTCTAACTAATACACTAACTTATTTCACTTCTGGCCTACCATTATATTTTTCCGCCCCCCCCTCTCTCTCTCTCTCTCTCTCTATGTGTCTGTGTAGCCCCACCTATCATCCAATCGCCTCACGTCTCGAGCTTAGTTCTCATGGCTATAGTCCACATGACATGAAACATACTTGATGCTTTACTCTCGTTGAGAAGCAAGGCTAGCTTCTCAAATATGAGGTTAGATTAGATCACTTAGGGTAGACGGTGCAAGGTTTGTCTCTAGACATACTGCCAGGTCATCAAGATGCTCCTAGGAAAGATACAATTAACTTCGGTGATTACTGGTCCAACCACATCATCGCCTTGTCTCTAACTAACACACTAACTTAATTCACTTCTGTCCACCATTATATTTTCCCTCTCTCTCTCTCTCTCACCTCCATTATTTTTTAGTTCTTTCATCTCAATAATATAATCATCTACAAACTATAAGATCATAATGGTTTGGATGATTTTAAAAATGTAGCTTGTCTTAAATGATGCAAATATAGCTTTAACATATGGAGAGATAAATCCATCACTACTCTCTCTCTCTCTCTCTCTCTCTCTCTCTCTCTCTCTCTCCCCCCTCCATTACCTTTTTGAAAAAAATTGGTTCTTAGTTCAGTTTTCCCCTCCCAAGAATCTAAGCGTCCATGAATTATAAGATCAGAATGGTTTCAATGAATGTAGCTTGCCTTAAACGATGCAAACTCACACACACACACACAATGTGTCCTAAGGAAGCAAAGAATTCATGAATTATCAGATCGGAATGGTTTCAATGATTTTTGAAAATATAGCTTGTCTTAAATGATGCAAACACACACACACAATGTGTCCTAAGGAAGCAACGAATTCATGAATTATAAAATTGGAATGGTTTCAATGATTTTGAAAATGTAGCTTGTCTTAAACGATGCAAACACACACACACACACACACACAATGTGTCCTAAGGAAGCAAAGAATTCCAAATAGAAAGCAAAGTCAATTGGAAAAAAAGTAATCACCTACCTGGATAAACAAAAGTGTGGAGAGAAGCTAGTGCTAGTCCAACAATAAAATGAAGCACCTGCAAGAAAAACAACCCAAAAAAAAAAGTAAAGCTAAGCGAACTGTACATCTCTCTCTCTCTCTCTCTCTCTCTCTTTCTTGCCTCCATTATCATTTCAAAATATGGTTCCGAAATCAATTTCCCCCTCTCAAAACAGTAGCAGCATCCATGAATTATAAGATCAAAATTATTTCGATGATCATCACAAAGAAATATGTTTAATGGCTTTAGATTCTTGTGAATGAAGCTAAGCCAACCTATTAAAACACAATGCTTAGATGCCTTCTCAAGTTCATAGATGGTAGGTTCATCATCATCCAATTGGCTTAGAGTTCCTAAGGATGTGGCAGAAGGAGGTAGACATCATGGGGTGTGTCAAAATGAAAAATCCAATTGCAAAGCAAATGGCTGTAGCCCTTGATTTAAAAGTAGAGAAAACCCTCTCGAGATGTAGCTTCACCTAATATCCAATCGCCTCACCTCTCGAGGTTAGTTCTCATGGCTATAATGCACATGACATGAAACATACATAATCCTTTACTCTCGTTAAGAGGTTGATTAGATCACTTAGGGCAAGGGTGTAGGCTTGTCTCTAGACATACTGTTTTCTCATCAAGGTGCTCCTAGGAAAGATACAATTAACTTTGGAGCTTACTTATCCAACCACATCATGGACTTGTCTCGAACTAATACACTAACTTATTTCAATTGCTCTCTCTCTCTCTCTCTCTCTCTCGGTCTAGACCCACCTATCACCCAAAAAAACCCATAGCTAGAGGTGTTAACACATACACACACATAATCTCTCTCTCTCTGTCTCTCTCTCTCTCTAAAAATGGCATGTACACTTCTATGGATGCTATAGATAGAGGCTAGAGGCACAAAAATACAAAACTTCAAATGCCACTATCTCCCAAAATGCGCGTAAGACTGGCGCGTAAGACTGTGTGTGTGCGTGTATGTGTGTATGTGTGTTGTGTATGTGTGTGTGTGTGTGTATGTGTGTATGTATGTGTTAACACCTCTAGCTACGGGTTTTTCTATGCGTGTGTATTGAGATGTGCATTTCAACAAATAGTGTCGAAAGTCATTTGCAATAGATAGAGGGTAGAGCTACAAAAGTGCGTGCTTTTCTACCCAAGTAAGAGAAAGATAAGTGGAAGAAGGGGGGGGAGAATCTCTCTCTCTCTCTCTCTCTCTCTCTCTCTCTCTCTCACACACACACACACACACACACACACACACACATAATCTCTCTCTCTCTCTCCAAAAAAAAAAAGAAAAAAGAATACAATGCTTAAAAAACCTCTTGATGTATGATCCAATGCAACTTTGCATAAAACAATGCATTGAAGCTTTACATCCAAGGAAGAGTAGTAGTTGCCAAAAAGTATACACACAAGACGAATCTGCACGAGCCCCTCAGCAAGATCTACGACTACGACAAAAAGTAAAGCAAGGGCCGCATCCACTTCTCAGAGTTCACAATGCCAAAACTTGGCCACCTACACACTATCCCCTCACACAATCCCCCAAACACTTCAGATGCACTTCGACACACTCTGCACACAAAATATCATCTTCCACATTGATCTCACAGTCCCTCTCCCCGTCCAACACCCTCTCGACATCCTTCACCAAAATCTCGACCACTGTCACCCCATTCTATGTCCTACTTCTCCCTAGAGCTTCAGCTCGTGCCAGCCTACTGTCCCTCTGATCTTCAAGCCTTAGCCGCCCACCCCATTCTCTTAAACTTTCAAGCGTGGTGTTGAGTAATCACCAAGTCCACTAATTATCCATTATCCATAGGACAATGATGTGATGCAGCTAGCCAAGCCCAACGAACTGAGCCATGTTAACCTTGAGTCTACGCTCAAATTTCTCTTGGCATTCTCGTACCAAGTTCTAAGCATCTATTAAGTGTTTTTTCTCTAAGAGCTCCCTTATGAGAAGGTGGATGTGAGGCCTTGGGCCCGCACTGGCCTGTTTACATCCGAATATGGGAGCATACTAGGACCATCCAAGGAAGGGGCTCGTCCAAATGTAGAGGAGGTGGCGAGCATGGCTGTCTTCTCATTTGAACCGTCTTGGATAAGCATTTGATTCGTTCCTTCACCCACCCTAGTGACATTCTTGGAATTGGTCTGCGGGGGCTTGGGGGCCTCAAGAAATTGAGACATGGGAATATGATCCATCCTTGCTTGCTTCTTCATTTCTTTTCCTAGAGCCTTTGCCTGCATCCTTGTGATGACCTTCAAGGGCACTACTGCTACTTGGCCTTGTTCAATGCTTAGTAAATTGATGCTAGTGCTCTTGAGCGGCGTGGTCGGAGTTGCTGGCCTCCTCACAGGACAATCCTTGAATAAATTCTCCACTCCGCATCCAGCACACAAGGGCATAGGAATTGTTGTGGGCAAGACCATAGGGGTAAGATCTCTATAAGTATGGACAGTCCTTTAAAAAAAGTGCGGCCCTTGGAATTTAAAGCTTGATACAAGAGGGTTTGCTACACCCTTATATGGGCATTTGCTTGTCTTGTGTGGACCTTGACATGTATAGCATTGGATCGGGGGCCTTCATGCCAAGGAATTCATGTCTCTTGCCTTTGAGGCCACGGGCGCTGTTTGATATACTAGGACATGCTGATCCTCATGTAAAAGGTAGTGACTTATGATACCAGTTCCCTCCTCATAAGGGTGATAGTTGGGATGTCCATGATCATGCTCAGGCTCTTCCCAATCATTAGGTAGTTCTTTCGCCAATACTTGGTTGACTGGAGTTATACGGGGTGGGGGTAGTTGCAGACCTAGTATGGGTGGCAGTAATGGAGCATGTTGTGTCCTAAATTTCCCTTGATTGGCTAGAGGGGCTCCTTGCACATTCATCAGGTTGGGTGGGGTTGTCAAGGCCAAGTGGGGCCTTGGCTGGTAGATTGCTCCTACTCCATCCTTGTCTCCACCCTCTAGCTATGTCCCACCTTCAATTCTTATTCCTAGCTATCTCCAAAGTAGTGGTAGTTCTCTGCCACGATCATAGAGTGGCTGAGATGCTAATGGACCTTAGTTTGATGGGCAAATTGCATGTTTTAGTCCACTTAAGAAACTACATTTGAGTCCTACACCGATCATGTTTATTTGTGGATTCTATGTGGGCCGCATAGCCAAGCCACAAAAATGATCTTGTGGGAGTTTTTGTGATGTCAAGTGCAACCAAAATGAGATGAACATCATTTTTAGAAACATTGGGTAGCTCAACAGTTGAGCAAAGTGTCACGTATGCATTTTTTGGTACCTAGCTCACCATCTGAGCTGAGCTTTCTTCTTACAAACACCTAGCTCAATAGCTCAGCTGAGCTTTTTGTAATAACTTTTTGTATATAATCTGAGCTTTCATTATAATAGGAAATTTGATTTTAAGTTCTCCAGGGGGACATATTAAGCTGAGCTTTCTTGTATTAATAGAATAACAATGGAAATTCAATCAATTACATCCCTCCTCTCCTTCACCAATCAATGAGGTTTTTTGTGGAATTGGAAATGCTTTTTACATATTAGTATAAGAAAAGAAAACAATGAGTCTCATAAGAG
Source organism: Dipteris shenzhenensis (assembly GCF_047967505.1). NCBI lineage: Eukaryota > Viridiplantae > Streptophyta > Polypodiopsida > Gleicheniales > Dipteridaceae > Dipteris > Dipteris shenzhenensis. The sequence goes on from NC_141626.1 coordinate 38,905,573, forward strand.
ACAATTACAATGGAGAGACAATTACAATGAAGAACTGTATCCATCTTACAACTTATCACCTGCATGCTATTTGTTTAAATAGCATTGAGAGCCAGTCTCAAAGAAAATTCCACTTCTCACCCATGAGACTTTTACTTACATTCAAAATTCATCTTGCTACCATTTAAAGAGCATTTGCACTGATCTATTTGCCAACAGTGTTTATGCATCCTCTCAAGTCCCCTTTGTCCAAAAAGACCACATTACTTGGCCACTCATTTATAATTTTTCTTAAGAGATTCTACAAATTTATCATTCTTTGAGAACCTAACAAGCCATACCACCTAGCAATCAAATCCTCTTCCAACCATTAACAACTGCCTGGGTCCCATATGCTCCTAAAGTTAACCAATCCTTTCCACACATGCTCTTTAAGTGATAACAAGCAATTACCATTCGTTTAAATAAGCCTCTATAAGCCCACTCTGAAATGCAAAGTGACCTATTAAGTGAAGCATCCCCTTGTAACTGCCCAACCAAGTGACATCCTTAAAGATGACCTTCCACCTGACAATCATCTTATTACTGATTAGTTCAACTGAGGAATTTTGACTTCATAATTAGAAAGAATTATGTCATGCCAAGGAGCCTTGACCCCTTCAGAACCATTCAGAGCAATTAGTTACCTAGAAATTATTGCCCATGGTTGACTACAATGAAGTTTAAGGAGCCATTTAGCAATCATTTTCCTACACTTCTAGACCATACCTTCTAGCCCATGTCCACCCTCCTTCTTATTGGCCACCATATAATTCCAATCTATGGCATGCCATTGCTCCCTCCATACAAAATTTCTAATATACCTATCCATTTTCTTCAATACATTATCAGAGAAAGGAAAGCAAAAAATCACATACACTGAGATAGACATTAGTACTTCTTTAGCAACAATTACCCTACCTACAAAAGGCGGTTTTGAATTCTCCCATGCAACAAACTTACTCTACATCTTAGACATGCACCACTCAAACTTAACTTTCAAAATAATAGCAAATCCAATAGGGCATCCTAAATATCTGATAACTATGTATTTAATCTCATTCCTTGAGAAAGGTCTTTGAGAGATGGGTGACAAATACCTCCGCAATCTTTTCTTCATGAATCAATAAGATTAAATATTCCCCTAGAGAACTTTTAATGAAAATTCAATTAATCACATCCCTCCCCTCCACAAATCAATGAGGTTAAGCTAAGATAGATTGAATTAACCTAAGTGCATGCAAAATATTAAGGTTGCACTATCGCTTTTGCTAAAAATCTAGCCGGCCTAAAAGTTGAATCCTTCTAGCTCCTTCTAAAACTTGCCTCCATGTGCTTTTTTCTCTCCCTTTTGGGGAAACAAACACTATCCTTTCTGCACTAGTATGAGAAAAGCAAACACAAGAATGTGCAAAAAAATAGTCTAATCAAAAGAGTGGTGCCATGCAAGGCCGTGCTGGGGTGTAAGATGTAACATAAATTTCTACAGGTGTTGTTGCAAGTGTTAAATGAATTTGGGGATACTCTCTCTCAGGCATGAAATAGCTCAGCACTTCAAGCTAGGGCACGCTATATATGATGACCACTCAAAGGACAAAAGCACGATTTCTCTGGGTTGTCTGTTCCACAATGTTGTTGTTGTAGAATTAGGTAATTAACCTGCAAAGGATTGAATTTTGTAATTTAAACTTTGGAGCATGACCTGGTTGTAATTTTGTCAGATATGGGGGGTTCAGGGAAAATATTGGACCCTTCCTCAGACCAAAGAGAACAGAGAGCTAATAGAGAATGACTTCACATGGAACAGAGGTTCTGTCAATGGGATTTCCGATTCTACATGTAGCATTTGAGCCTTTGAATTACAATGAATTTGTATAGTTGTTTCTTATATCTGATCATTTGGAATGAAACGGCATAGGTGTTTGGTCTAACGCAGCTGTTTAATTCTTCCAAATTTGTTGCATTGCTTAGCTGTTTGATTCTCTCTCTCTCTCTCTCTCTCTCTCTCATTTTGCTTGCGATTGAAGAGCTTGCCAGAGACCTTAGTAGTGTTTGTTAGTTGTTTGCGATGCTCATGCATGTCATGGTTTGACCTTTGAATTACAATGCAATAATTCGAATTACAAAGATTTTGTACACTAAACAGGCACTGCCTGGGGGATACAAGTAGTTAGCATAAGGCCCGGTCTAGTGCACGATGTCCAAAAATAAAGATGAAGGGGCAATTTCCCACTTTGACCAATCAAAGTCGTGGGCCCGGATGCTCGAAGGAAAAAAAGTTGTGTGATGTAAGAAGGCCACCCAAGAAATGGATTTCTGAAAATTGGGACCCATGAAAGAACTTTATTGGGTACTAAACCTCCACCATGAGGTCTACACCCATCTCCTTAGCCACAAAGCCAATAAGCTATCCTCGTAGTAATAAAGAGCGCACATGTTTTTTATGAGTTTTCCGTCGAGTGGTGTGAACCACCACACTGGCGGTCGTGTCCTCCTCCTGTAAAACCTTGAGGCCTTCCATCAGCCTAGTATGAACCATGCCAAAGTTAGATTTGCTGTATATGGACTAGCGGGGCCTATACAGGTTGGTCGGGAAAGTAGGCGCGGGCATGGGGACATGTCTCTCCCATAGTGGGAGAGACATATCTCTTTATATATTATGGAGAAGCAACCTTGCAACAACAGCACAGCCTAGGCTGGTGGTGACACATGTCTCTATCATTTGGAAGGTCAAAGGTTCAAATCTGGGCTGGAGCCTGTGGACATTCACAAAACAACATTTTGGATGAGACATTGTGGACATTCCTGAGACATTGAGACATTGTGGACATTCTTGAAATGACATTATGGATTAGACATTGGGACTTAGTGTTTTTTTCTTAGGCCTCGTAGCCTCACATTTCTGGCACCTCAAGAAAAATCTAGTGAGACAAAGGGCCCTATATCCACTAAAGACAAACCTAAGATAACTACTTGTATCCCTAGGCAATAAGGAGGGAGAGTCACAAAAATTATTTACCTCTCATTTGATTTTCAAGCTATATATTTGCACCATTCTTTTCAGATCCTTCCACCTTGAATCCTTTCACATTTGAATCCTTCATATTCATTTATATTGATGCTAAGATGATTCATTCTTGCCAAAAAATTGTGGCAGGTGGTGGATGGATCCAAGTATATTTATAGCAAATGTGGATGGATGCAAGTATATTTGTGGTAGGTGGGTAGATGTATGGGAGCTGGTGGATGGTGGGTAGATGGATGCTATGCAATTGTGAGGGGAGGAGGACACATGGCATCCTATAGTGCTCCAGCTCATGCCTTTGCATTGTTTAAGAGACTCCTAGTAGGCAAGCCTTTGCCATTGGTCTCACCATCACTGCAGTTGTGAAGGCAAGATCTGGACCATTAAAGTAGTTGATCAAAAATCAAACAAATAATCTTGCTCATTCTCTTTCTCTCAAGTCTCTTTTCCCACCCTCCATTTTGAACCTCCATCATGTCAAACTGCGCTTCTAATAAAATACTATGTGCTTTACTATGAGGCATGGAGTGTGGATCTCAAGCTCTTAAGTACATTGTTAGCCTTAGACTACTATGCAACCTTGCTTCCATCTAAATTGCATACAAAATCCACACTACTAATGTGGAGATTGGTCTCATGGGTCTTGAGCTTGTGTATTACATGACTACACATTAGTGCTATAACAACTCGTCTTTTGTGGGGATGTTGACAAAAAAAAATTGCAATGCGTCGTCTTTTGATGGGGATGTTGGGGGATGTTGACCAAAAAAATTGCAATGTGTCGGTAAACTAATAACATGTTGCATAACGTAAAATGGCTTGCATGATGGGGTCTAAGCATGGTTAGGTGACATGCTTTTTGTGCTATATAGTACAAATATCACAATGCTCATAGCACATCTTATCTACCATAATATATGAAATGTTTTCTAAAATTGATGTGGCTTCATGAATTTACATTGCTGTGAATGTTGAAAAAATATTTTGACATTGTAAAATTAACTTTCAAGGTTTGAACTACGTGTGCTATATACTCTACTTAATAGTAGTAATGTCCCAGATAGTGCTTTTCTTATCACCTAACCATGCAAAGACCGGATGACTATTAAAATATTGTAAAACAAAACTATGTTTTTTCCTTGGCCTTTAATCATTTTTATGCCTGGATGCTAGTATCCTAAATAGGCACAAGGGTGGGTGGGTTATTCACATCATCAACATCCTTGGTTAAAGTTCCTTTCATGTAATTCAAATTAGAACATTGGCATACATTCTTAGGTTCAACAAGTTTGTCCAACGTTGATGATACCATATTGAGAGCCACTAGATCAAAGTCAAACCAACCCAATGGAAGGTTTGGAATTAGGTTGTCCAATCTTGATCATAATGATATTTACTCACCAAATTTACTCCTTATGCTTTAGTTTCACTCTTCCACACTCGCTGCTCCCAATCTTGCATCTTGCAAGCCTTTTTTTTTTGCAAGCCATGCACCCCGTTCTTCTTCCTTGCAAGCCTTGTACCTCATTTTTCTTCCTTATACCTCCTTCCCTACAAGCCTTGCATCTCGATTTTCTTTTCACCAATCCTTGCATGTATCCCCCTTAAGCTTACTTCCTACAAAGCCTTGCTATGACTTGCAAGCCCGTGCAGTTGATCTTCTTTCCTATAAGCCTTGCATAGATTCCTCTTGAGCTTAGTTCTTGAAACTTTCATTCTTGGTATCATGGATCTCTTTACACTTTTCAAGCTCCAAACCTTGACATCCGCGTCCTCCACTACGTCTTTAAGATCATGTCATCGAATGTCTCTACTCTCTCTAAATTTACCAAAGCTCTGAACATGAAGGAAGGATACATTGTCTATCAGGATAAGAAATTTTGCATCGATGAAAGCATGATCAGTAGATGGTCAGCATCCTTAGAGGTACTTGTTAGGCTAGTCATATAGAGTGTAACAAAATATGAAGAGGGGAGAGGAGAAGAGTGGAGATGAGGAGAGAGGGCACAGCTAGAGAGCACACCATAAATGACTAACTATACACTAGATTTAGTTGAAAAAATAGAATATATACAAACCCATTTAGGGTTAGGGTTAGGGGTTCTAACCCTTTCCTTTATAGCACTCTATAAGGTTAGTGCTATGCACATATGATCACATGATGGTGCTATGCACATGTGATCACATGATGTTGAGCGTGCACTCTCAACACCTTCCCTCAAGATCAACATCATGAAGTAGGCCTTCCCTCAAGATGATGATTCTGGGGAATCGAAGAAGGACTAAGCATTACATTCCATCACACCCCTTTAATGGGAATGTCCTTCCTTTACGTCAAACCAAGAGCTAGTCAGTGTTTCTTGAATAGCTCTTTATCAAGTGGTTTGGTAAAGATGTCTGCAACATTCTCTTTGCTATCACAATGCTGCAGTGTGATGTCACCAAGTAACACTCTTTCTCTGATGAAGTGCTCTCTGATATCAATGTGCTTTGTCTTGGAGTGATATACTGGATTCTTGGCCAATGCTTGAGCGGATTGATTATCACAATATAGCTGGCTTTGACTCATCAAAGTAATTTGTTTTTGACAATAGTCTTCTGAGCCATATAGTCTCACATGCACGTGTAGTGAGTGCCTTGTATTCTGCTTCAGTCAAAGACAAAGAAACAGTTGGATGTTTGCTTGACAACCATGATATAGCACCTTGACCAAGGAAAAATGCATATCCCTGTGTCGATCTCCTAGTCTCATGATCTCCGACATAGTCACTGTCACAGTATCCATGCAACCGTGGATGACTTCCTCTGCCATAAACTATGCTAGTGAGCTTACTGCATAACAAATATCTGGTCGTGTGATTGTCATATATATAAGAGATCCGATGAGCTGCATGTAGTACCTATCATTAACTGTAGGCTTTTCTAAATCTTTAGTAAGTTTCAAACTCTGATCCATGGGAGTGGCTGCAATCTTGCAATCTGCCATATGAAACTTCTTCAAGAGGCTGTCAACATACTTGAGCTGACTTATGAATGTGCTATCTCTCCAGAACTCAATTCCAAGACAATAGTGCATAAGTCCAAGATCTTTCATGTCGAAATTTTATGATGAAGCTATCCTTGCTTCCTGTCACAAACAATCAGATCATCTATGTATAAAAGTGCAATAGTAATGTCTTCCCCTTGAACTTTGTAGTAGAGAGTATGATATGCATTGGATTTCATGTATCCCAGATCAGCAAAATACTTGTCGATTCTATTGTACCAATTTCTGGGTGCTTGCTTTAAGCCGTAGAGACTTTTCTAGAGATGGCAAACCTTATTCTCCTTTCCTAGTTCAACATAACCTGCTGGTTGTTGTGTGTAGACTTCCTCATCTAGATAACCATTGAGGAATGCATTCTTGAAATCGAGCTGATACACATTCCATTTGCTGAGTGTCGCTAGTGATATCAAGAATTGTATGGAATCCATCTTTGCTACTGGAGCATAAGTCTCATCATAATCTTGACCATATTGTTGTGCAAATCCTTTTACAACAACTAATCTAGCTTTGTATCTTTGAATACTACCATTTGGATTGTACTTCACTTTGTATACCCATTTGTTTGCTGTGGCCTTCTTTCCTGGTATAAGGTCGCATAATTCCCAAGTATTATTCTTGTACAAAGCATCCATTTCTTCATTCATAGCAGTTTGCCATTCTGGCTTGTCTACTACGTCTTCGAAGTACACTGGCTCTCCTGTAGCCATGATGGTAGTCATAAGAGCATAGTTAGTGGTTTCCACATGAATTGCTTTGCCTTTCTGAGCGTATGTTAGTTTGGTTGGAGGTCTGCTTTCCCTAGTAGACCGTCTGAGCTATTGTGGCTCTACTTGGGGTGTTGTTGGCAATTCTTGCTCTTCTTCATCAACATGTTCTGTACATGACTGTGAAGTTGATGCTTCTATCTCCTGTGTAGGTGAGGTTTTCCATTCTGATTCCTCATCAAAGATTACATCTCTAGAGATAATGACCTTGCGGTTGATGGGATCATATAATTTGTATGCTTTGCTTTCTTCATTGTAGCCAACCATAATGCATTTGCATGACTTCGCATCCAATTTCCTGCGAGATCATCATGTATGTGGGCATATGCTATGCAACCAAATATGTGGAGATGCCCAATGTGTGGCTTTTGTCTAGTGAATGCTTCATAAGGAGTCATACCCTGTATCGGTTCGGTAGGAAGCCGATTAAGCAAGTAGTTTGCTATAGCTATTGCTTCTGCCCAATACTAATTCAGAAGATGCTTTTCACCAAGCATTGCTCTAGCACTGTTTGCTAAAGTCCCATTCTTCCTTTCAGCTCTTGCATTCTGCTGAGGAGTATCTACACATGTAAATTGTCTTCAAATGCTGTGACTTTTGCAAAAGTTCATGAGTGCTGAAGACATGTATTCACCTCCTCTATCTAATCTCATGACCTTGATCTTTCGGCCTGTCTAGTTTTCTACCATGGCTTTGAATTCTTGAAATCTAGAAAACACTTCAGATTTCTCTTTCAAAAAGTAGACCCAACAATATCTGCTGTAGTTGTCGATGAAAGTCAAGTAGTAAAGTGAACCATTGATGCTGCGGGTCTAGGCATAACCCCATACATCTGTATGTATCAAATCAAGAATACCTCATGCATGAGAGGTACTTCTGCCAAAGTTGGTTCACTTTTGTTTGCCGAAGCAGCATGCTTCGCAAACTTTTCCAAGAAACTGTAGCTTTGGAATCCCAATTGCCATATTTTGATTCCTGAGATCTAACAAGTACTTGAAGTTGACATGACCATATCTCTTGTGCCATTTTTTAGATAGTGGCATCTGTTGCGGTTGAGCTGAGATGGCATGCTTATCTGGTACTGTAGCTAGCATTCTGTATAAGCGTCTTTCCTTCACACCTTTTGGATTTATCTCTGATAGTGCATTCATCACCGTTGAAGATGACTCTGTTATTGTGTTTTGTCATTTGATCTACTGAGCTTCGGAACATAGAGCACATCTTTCACTAATCCTTTCGTACCAGTGAAATTGTTCATAGGGATAATGCCTGTCCCTTGAACTGGATTTGGTGTACTGTCTACTGTGTAGATGACATTTTTATGACCTTCTAATGGCTTCATTTCTGTGAACCATTCCTGATGATTTGTCATGTAAGATGATGCATCGCTGTCGATATACCAAGGATCCTTTGGTCGACTTGATTAGCTGAAATCCTCTTTGGGATTGAAATCAGTGTCTAGGTACACTGTATCAGTCTGATGCATTTCCTCGCTTGCAAGAAACATATTCCGATGTTCATTTGCAAAATGACTATGACTAGAATGTCCACCACGATGATTTCCTCTGCCTCAAAAATTCCCTCGATTACTGCTGGATTGACTGCCTTAGTTGTACTCTCGTCATACTGCTTCTTGCGGCAATCCTTTCATAGTGTCCAAACTTGTGATAATAGTTGCATTGGATGTTTGACACGTTGGTGGATGCATTCCCTCGTCCTTGAAATCTTCCTCGATTGGAATGATTTCCTCTTTGTTGATTCTGATGCTGCTGAGAATGATGTTGATGCTGATGCTAACTTTGATTTTGTTGCTGATGATGACCACTTTTTTTGTATGATCTACCTCTGCCTCTGCTTCTATCTGAAGCTGTGAATGCTTGATCATTAGAATGACCTTTTCGTGCTTGAATAGCTTGAGTCCTGAGTTCTTCACCAAGTAGAACTAACTAAAATTCTTCAAGTGTCGGAATTCGCCGTTGAATGGAAATACTTTGGACTAGATTCTTGTATCCCTCTCCTAGTCCATTCAGAATCTGCGGGGTTCATAGTCTCTCGTGCTCTGCTGCAAGTTGATTGTTGTAGTCTTTTATGCGGAGTACATAAGCATGACCGGTTTCATTGCTGTTGAGGAAACTCTGGTTGATTTGGTTTCTCTGGGTGATAATCCTAGATGTGTTCTTGGACTTGTAGAGAGCTACGAACATATCCCATGCTTCTTTTGTCTTGACTGTGTTGAGATGTCCTAGCATGCTTGATCAGATGATGATAGGTGTACTTGTCGTTCTTATCCCATTCTTCCTGAGCTCGGGCAATGGAAGGATCTGCTATACTAGTGCAAGAACTATTTGTGTAGCTGTAGATCCCATTGCTGGTGCTGTGACAATAGATGGAGTAGAGCTACTTATGGCTGGATCGTCCAATGGTCTAGGTGTAGACCCATCGACATACTCCCATTTGTCCTGAAGTACAAGAATGGTCTCCATTCGATATTTCCATATACCGTAATTGGAGTTGTCTAACTTAGCAGATGCCTCTAGATTGAGGTTGCTAGTCGTAGTCATGGTGCAAGGAATGTACTCAAAAGTGTTATGAAAATCTTTGTATGAATCAACTGCAAATACATTGACTATGCCAAGTGAAATCTCTGAACCGTCGGTGAAGATAGAACTGCAATATATAAAATCTGATCTATATTATAAGTCTTGTGGCAATGATGATGGGAATAGCCAAGAGGCTTTACAAGGCTGAAATGATGTGCACAATGCCGTGAGATAGCCGAATAGGCTTTACAATGGTGGCATGTGTGTGTGAAATCAAGTGCTATCTGCCCACTGAAACAATTTGCAATGCTTCTGTACTCTCTGAAGTCTACTCACTGAACTGATGACTTAAGGTTTCAGGTAATGTAATGATGTGAAACCGTATGTGAGTGTATGGACTGACTTAAAGTAGGTACTAGTCAGGAATTTCGGGCATGGCTTAGATTGGCAACTTGGGGAAATAGGTTTGGAACCTTGTAGATCAGAGATTTTGATGACGAAAGCCATTCGTGAAGTGCCGCGATGAAGCGTCATTCTAGTCGTTGGGTTACCTATGAGCATCGCGACAATGAAGGCTGGGCTACCTCTGCAAAGAGCAAGGAGGAGCCCTATAAGAGCTAGGAGCTGAGGCAGCGAGGCATGCATTAATGGAGAGGCTTGGAAAATGGCTGGGCTATGGTCTGCTGACGTTCATGGGGGAGCGGTGTGCGTTGATAGTGAAGGCTTGAGTAGCCATCGTGAGTAGTCTGGTCGTGAGATCAAGGGCCGTGTCTGCTTCCGATTGCTTTAGGAGACCGTCTTGGAGGCGTGCTGTAGGGAGGTCGTCTAGGAGGCTGGCTGTCTCAGAGCCAAGGCATTGGGAGCTGTCTTGTTGAAGCCATAGGAGCTGCTGTTGACGTTGCTTCATAGAGAAGGGTGGCACTCGATTGAGTCGTGGGAGCCGTCATTGTTGGAGGCTAGGAAGCCCTCGAAGTAGATGGCAGAGGAGCCTCAAGATGCTGCGTAGTGAAGCTTTGCATGGCCGTTGGTTCAACTGCAACTCAATGACCAGCACACTGGATGCACTAGCTTGCGAATGAACAATGAATAGAAACGTACTCTCTTCCGTTCTCACAGAGACTAGAGACTCTCTTTCATATAAAAACTAAGCTGTCTCACAAGGCCCTCTTTCTTAATGAAATCCTAAATAGACAAGGAGTTCTCTCTCTCAATGCAAACCTTTCTCTCTCACTCAAATGAACTGAATTCTCTCAAGGAAAAGGGACGGAAATTTTCTCTCAATAAAGCGGAAATCTTTCATCAAAGGAATGAAAGCATGAAGCTCAATCACTCTCAATCAATCTCAAACTATCACACTCTCTCATACTCTTGCATACAGATCGCAATGTCTCAGCGCAAGGCAAGGGAGCTCTGATACCATGACAAAATATGAAGAGGGAAGAGGATAAGAGTGGAGATGAGTTGAGAGGGCACAGCTAGAGAGCACACCACAAATGACTAACTGTACACTAGATTTAGTTGAAAAAATAGAATATATACAAACCCATTTAGGGTTAGGGTTAGGGGATCTAACCCTTTCCTTTATAGCACTCTATAAGGTTAGTGCTATGCACATATGATCACATGATGGTGCTATGCACACGTGATCACATGATGTTGAGCGTGAACTCTCAACAGAGTGTCTATGGAAGAAACATGACTTAGGATAGAGCTCAATATCATGCTCGAAAGAAAGCGGTAGTAGATGATAGCATGCATCATTCCCTTCACATAGCTCCTATGCAAATAATGCATTGTGAGGAACTTTGCTATGTGCAGGTTAGCAGCAAATTGTGTGCACTTAGTAAAGACATGCACACAGCCACCACCTTTGAATGGATCTTTGCTCTGATATTAAATTGTTTGTTCCTATCAAACATGTGAATTCCTGTAAAATATGTGCATTGGTTATCCTCCAACTGCTCCTTGCAACAAAACCCACGTCAACACGTTTTTTCGATTTCATTTTAAAAAAAAGCTGCAAAGCCCTAGATCTTTAAATGGATCAAGATGGCACATGTCACATTATTAAAGCCTTTGATGTACCTTTTTACCCCTTCTTGGAATCCCCTTAATTCTATTGTCCCTGAGCACATTTTCACAATTATATGCTCTAAGGCCTTTGATCTATCTAGTTTGTGCCATTCAACCACACCGACGACCTTGGCATTAAAGTATTTTGACCATATACATAAAGCACAACAAAAACAAATGTCAGTCCTCTAAAGGATAATGCTGACTGTCCCTTATGAAGAGGTCATGCGATCTTGACTAGAGCCTAATATTAAAATTTTGATCTTGGCATTAGAAGTTCAAGTTTTTAAATAGGAAACAAGGCATTTCTTACATGATACTTAGGGAACTATGAAGTATAAGGTTCAATACTAATAGAGCAATTGTGTGGAGGCTAGGTTCTCTTACTCCAAGGCAAGTCCAAGACTATGCTAAACAACTTGAAGAGTGTGATGGGGGGCACTAACGGCATCCCGGTGGAATTCTTCCAATGATACTGGGAACTCTGCAAAAGAGAGATGGTAAGCTTAATCCATTGGGTCTGTGAAAAGAAAGAGATGTTGGCGGACCTGAACACTAGGATTATCAAACTCATCCCGAAGAGCCATAATAGAAGTAGACTCAACCAATGGAGACCATTGACAATGCTCAACACGATCTCCAAGATAATAGCTAAAGTGTGTGCGAACATGATAAAATTTCTACTAAGCAGATTACTACACCCCCGACACTATGGGTTCATCACGGGGAGAAACATAAAGGATGTAGTGCTAAATGTGCTATTGGCCATTGACTATGCCGTGACACAAAAAGGGAAATTTATCATGCTAAATATGGATCTAAAGAAAGCTAACAATAGGATAAGCTGGATTTCATCCTCCGAACTATGGAGAGCCTGGGGTTTGGTAGTACATTCTGTGACATGACTAGAATGCTCATGGCAAATGTAAGAGCAACAATATCCATCAATGGATACCACTATCAGAGCTTCACGTTGCAACGGTTAGTGAGGCAAATTTGACTGGGCAAGCCAAAAGATCACTACCAAAGTTGACAAGTGGATCGGAAAGCCTCTACCTCTAATGAGGAAGATCACGATAGCAAAACACGTACTTGAGTCCCTACTAGTGTACGTGCTATCCCGACTTCCTTTCTCGAACGCTTGCCTTAAGAAAGTGGACAAATTGATTATGGATTTTGTGTGGGAAGGGAAATGGCACGCCTTCAAAGCAAATCTGCTGTTCACTCCTAAAAACGATGGAGGAGTAGGACTGACTACTATGAAAGCCAAGAATGAGACACTATGCTTCAAAAGCTTGCTTCAACTTGGAATCAACCAGCCTTGGGCTATCATAGCCCGTGAGCTCATAAGCAGGAACGCCCCGAAAGATATCGTAGACTTGTGGCAAGACGTACTAATGATGGAGGACCAGATCAGAATCCCCCAATCAAAAATACTCCAGCAGATTAGTACGCAGTTGGAAGGAGAGGATACAAGGAAGAAAATGGGATGGACTTAGAAACTTATATGGTGACGCTTCCCTCGAAAGATCACTATGGCTAACAAAGTGGGCCTTAGAGCAGGGACCTAAGATAATAAGGACTCATTCGAGAATGGCAGCTCGACTGCACTCAAAAGGAATGAGAACCTTCACGCACGTCTGGGACCCGGGAGGAGCTAAATGGATGACACCACAACAGGTGGCTGAGCCATTCGATCTCAACAGATCAGAGACACAAATGATAAGCGAAATGCTAGGCAGAGTAAAGGAAAACTAGCCAACAAGCCACATGTACAGAGAAGCAATCGATTTTAAGGGATTTGTGTGGAGAAATGGGAAGGCGTTCACCAAGCTGTAGCCCAAAGATCTCAGGGACGAAGGAAACTCAACAGGGACTCTGGTTGTGAAGAGGCATTGGAAGTTTTTTGCCCCCATGGATGGACTTGTGGTGTGGCGACACAGACTCACTAACGTATGGAAAGCAACCCGCTCTTTGAGACTCAATTTTCTGATGAATGATGGGCAAGATGCCAGTGAAAACAAAAATCGCAAAGTGGAACCACAGAGTTTCCCCTTACTGCGCACTATGCAAAGATTTCAGAGAAACCCACATGTATCTTTTTTGGGAATGCCGAGTGACTAAAGAACTGTGGAGAGGATTGGAAAGAAAACTGACAGACCTCAACATTGGAATCAAGCTAAAGTGGAAGATGGCCCTTCTTGGGGACAAGAATGGGCAAAATGACCTCACCCACAGAATGATTCAAGTCCAACAAACACTAGCATTGTAGACCATGTGGCAGTTTAGAAATGATGTCACCTTTCAAAGAATCCCAGCAGGGAAGATGCTAGTAGCAAGTAAGCTTGAGGAAATTAGGAAAACAGTAAAATTTTTCAAAAAAAAGGACAAAGCTTGTGAAGCACGTAGTCGCCTATGGTGCTAGGAAGGCCTTATGAAGGCGCACCTTTCATTATGTAATCTTTCTTTTTAAAGCTACTCTAATAAATATCCTTTCATGCAAAAAAAAAACTAATTAATTAATTAATTGAAATAAGTTGAGAAGCGAAGGTTCTCCATCACTAATTGCTGCAATTAGTGATGGAGAACATTCAAGATAGGGCTCATTTTTATGCAAATCAAAAGCACTAGCTTGAGTGTTTGTAGGCAATCATTGTGAGATCGTGTCGAACGAGCATTGTGCTTTCAGATGCTCTATGTACTATGAGATCACAGGTCACGGATCACTATCTCTTCAGGGATGGTTTTGGGCCCCTAGCTAGTTTCTTGTCCTAGCCACATCAAAGATGCCTAGCGGCTTTCATCCATGAGGTCATTCGCTGCTTGCTCAAGGCATATAGGTGAGATAAGGGTACACAGCCAAACTCCAAAGAGCATGATCAGTGAGTTTTTTCAGCCAGACAATGTCGACCAATAGGGCTCAGGGAGAGAGTCCGTGAAACATTAAGAGGTCATAAGCTATATGTTCACCTAATGTCAAACCTTATGTTGATGTATGAACTTGATGTTCGACATCAAGTTGAACCTTCAACTTGATGTTGTGCATCGAGTGTAGGCTTCTTGATATTCGCCATCTAGTTCAAGCTTCAACTTGATGTTCGACACTTCAACTCGATGTCGAACATTAAGTTCTTACTTGTACACACTTTTAAACATTACGAATAGATAAATGAAGTGGCCTTGATAAAGCTTTACCTTCAATTTAGAAGGCTCAGTGTCTTGAAAAGCTATATGCATGTATTTTATATGGACTAGAGCATGGAGGATATAGGGTTAAGATATGTCCTTAAGGTGGATAAGGGGATGTCCTTACATAAAATTCAAGTGTGGAAGCACTTTATTTTATCGAGTTAATCCAACTCAAAAGTTTTCATCAAGTTGGAGGTTAATTCAATGCATAAGTGAAAAATAACGTACAGTCACAACCTCTCCTATTATTTATTCACATCTCCTTCCAAATTCAATTAATTAATTAGTTTTGGTGCATGGAGGCTTAATTAACCTATGTTTATCTATGGCTTAATTTATTGATACTTGTGTATGGCCCAATTAACCTTGGCTTAATTATAGGCTAAATGTTCAAGATCTATCAAGGGTTAGAACAGACCTGTGTCGTGGGCAGTTGATTTTCTGAGTTTTTCCATTGCTGCCAGAGAATTGAATTAGTCCTTTTGGGTAGGTAAAGGTAAATATTCTGGTTTCATTTGTGCTTTTGTTTCACAGATCTGCTACTTTAGTCCCTTGGAATATTGCTTCTCCTCAGCATCGGCAAAGAAACCTTTCTCTTGTTGATATGTTCGTCAGTGGTTCTCTCGATACGTTTCTCTTGAATATGGTCCTACGTCAGGGAATGATATAGAGTAGGGAATGCGAACTCAGCTATCTGATGGCCTGACGGGAATTGGGGCATGGCACAAAATTTGTAGTTTGCTCTGGGAAAAGCACTGGTGGGACCTGAGTAGAAATAGACCAAAAATAAGAGTGAAAATTCTGCCGTTTTAACGCGAAACGGATAGACGAACAGTTTCCGCTCCATTTGATGTGAGCGATAGAATTGCATAGAGATGGTTTTGTGATGACTTGATGTCAGTCACTTTGAACGGTTTCACGTCGTTCGTTTGATCATGTATCTTTTATTATTAAAAATTCATTTGCTGTTTTCTTGTTTAAAAGAAGTCTTTCATTTCATATGTGCTATTACTGGCCCTGCTAAGGGACTATGATGAAATGGTTGGTATTTTGGGTCCAAAGATGGGCCTTATGGGTAATCAGATGGTGAAGCACACCTTCTTAATTATTATTGTAAATGACTTTTGCTACTCTTCCTTTCATTAAATGCTTCATTAAAAGTAGGGCCATAGTGGTTTTGCCACCTTGTTCACTATGGCTAGTTATGGTGAAAGGCTCTTTGTCAAGACTAAGAGTCAACTTGAGTCTAAGCTGCATTTGGCCTGATGAAGAGGCATTCGATCTTCTCAATGAACCCGAATGACGAAGATGTATTTGGGCTTCATATGGAAGCCAAATTACGTAGATATCCTGGTTTGGGTTCCAAAAGGCAGAAGTCCTGGGTTGGACCTAGATGATAGGTAAATCACAGGCATCTTGACTGGTTTCAGAAGGCAGAAGTCCTGGGTTGGGGACCGAGATGATAGGTAAATCTGTTTGACAACTGGAACAATGAATCATAGCATTGATTTGAGGATTGGCTTACAGGTTGGAAATCAGGGGCCAATGATATGTCAGTCATGGACAGACACTACGGCCATTTGTAGGATGGCGTGCAAGAAGGGAGCTCGACATAAAGGAGGGACAACTGGATGGTAGAGGGGTGCTGAGCAACAAAGCTGTTCTTGGGGTTTCCTAGTGGGAGACGGGACTTAGTGGTGTGCAAGAAGTCACAAGTCCTCGTTCGGCAAAGAACAAAGTTTAGCAGCATAACGTAGTTGCGAGCCGAGATCCATGAAGCTTAGTGGCATAACATAGTTGAAGGTGCTAAGTTTGGGCTTAGTACACACTAAGTTGAAGCAACATGCTTGCGTGCTAGAAGTTGCACAGTGAGAGGCCTTGTGAAGATGAGTTGGAGCAGCTCAAGGAGCTATGAAGCACACAAGGTCCTAATGAAGCCCTTTGAGACAGCGAAGGTGCAGCCGAACTGCTGCTGTATTGAAACTCTTGATAGCTGTGTGTAATCAAAGAAGGAATTGGGGTGATCTTTGGTTAATGAATTTGGCATTGTTAGTGTGCATTGATCTCTTTTATTCAATACTAGAGTGTAGGACCGGATAGAACCCTCCTATTTCCATCAAACCCATGATGTTGTATGTTGTTGCCATGCATGGATGTTGCTCTCATTGCCAATGAAGGAGATGTTGCTATCCTTGTAAGAGGGATGCCCTCATGACCAAAGGAGTTGATGGATGCTACCTCACCGTTTAGAGGAGATGTGCAAAGAAGAATGGGGAGAAGAGATGAAAAAAGCATGTTGACATCTGCTCATGGAGATCCATACGTGATCTACTCAAGCATGGGTGACAGCCATGTGTTGACCATGGTGTGAGAGTGGCCAAGGTAGCAAGCATATGGCAAATGGCATGTATCGTTGAAGCATGTCAAGCAAAGGACAAGCAAGGTCGAATATATTTTCATTCTTGGAAAGTGGGTGGAATCATCTTCATCCAATCATCTCCTATAATGAAGGGAGAGAAGCATGGATGACCATGCATAATACTTGAAGACATACAACACTATAACTCCATCATACAATCATGATTGTAAAATCCCTACCTTCTACATGCCTAAGATTTAAAGGCATTACCCTTTGTAATCTAGGTAGCCAACGTAACCCTCTCCAAGTGTCATATTGATTGGGGGTGTTAAGAATCATGGTTATATGGTATGGTTGGTGAGTGAAGGCACATGATTCACATGTAAAGAGGCACATGAAGGCACATGGGTCTCATGGAAGGACTGACATGGATCATGGCGATTGTACTTTGTGGTGATGGCTGTAAACAGTTTGTGGAGGAGGATCAAGTGCATGGCACAAAACCCACAAGGGTGGAACTCTTGGCTTCTATTAAAGAGGGCCTAAGAGAGTATTATCTCATGGACTTAAATACAAGGACTGAAACTTTGTGTAGATCAAAGTCTATCATGTGGTCTTATCTACCTCCTTCCTCTTCCATGCACGTCAACTTCCTCTTGCTCTAGAAGATTCTCTCTTTCTCACTCTCTAGTCTACAAGTTTTCGTCGTGCTTCTCTCTTGATGCTAGAAAATTGACATTAGCAAATCCACTTTCAAGGTACTGATCAGTGTGTCCCAACACTGAGCTCTATGCCAATATATAGCTACAATCCATTGCCATAATTAACATACAGCCTCTATCCAATTATAGCACTTAGGACTACCCTTCCTAACCCCAACTCCACCCACTAGGGTGTCATGTGCACGGATTGGTATCCGACGTGTACTGGGTACACAAGACTAGCTCAGGTAGCCTCGGGAGGCTTAGAGCTAGGCAAGCTTGATTCTTGGGTTGAGTGGCAAGGGGTACGAACCAGTTAGAGTTCTTCGCTATTTTTGGCGCTTGGGACCCGAGTCTATATAAGGGTCCCAGAGGTTCAGTTCTCAAGGAGCCGATGGGAGCAAGTCTCGTTCCCAGGTGCTAGGTCTGATCTTGGATTGAGTCACGGACGCGCGCTTGCATCATAGCGTAGCCCAAGGCCCAGCAGCAGATCCCAGGCTTCACAGCGCCACCTGGTGGTATGGGACACCAGGCTGGTTAGGATCTGGTTGGGAGTTCGTGCCAGTAGCTCAACTCGTGGCTCGGAGGGGACATCTCTTGATTCGGGATCACATCTCGTAGATGTCATGGTTGGGTGGTGAGCAGCCTGCTCAGTTTCCTCACGTTGGTGTGTTCTTGTGTTTGCTTGCAGATCAGAGGTTTCAGGAGTGCTGGGATTGTGTCAGTTGGTATCAGAGCCAACTCCTGAGGTAGGAACTTCTGGTGTGAGAATTTTGGACGATTTTTTCTCCAGGTATGCCCTAATTTCGAAATTCATGTTCATTACCCTGCAAGTGCTTGTTTGGTTCATCGCTTAAGGGAAGTGGTATTAGATTGGGATAGAAGGAAGGAGAGAGAGAGAGTGTAGGGTGATTTCGTTGCAAGAAGTGACAGGTTGAGAGAGAGGGAGAGAGGTGTAGTTAGAAGGAAGTAGTGAGGTCCGGGTAGAGGCGTTAGAAGGGAGTCAGGAGAGAGCGTAGAGTTGGGGCGAACCAAAGGGGATCCCACATGTCGGCTGGCTGCTCATGGGTTGTGATGGCAGGTAGAAGGGGAGCGTAGGAAGGTCAATCTAGGCCAGTTGCTTTTCGGGGGGGCCTGGGGGGCTTAAAAAAGTGCTACCCCTCCGTTTTTGGAGGGTGAGCTTTTGGAAAAGCAGGGCTTTACTAAAAGCCTGTTCTCCCGCTATTAGTACGGCCAAATTGCCTTCTCCCATAGCCTGTAGATTGCGCAGAATTCCAGCCCCTCTACACCTTCACGCCCGGGAGCCTGAACACTTGTACAGCCTGCTACAGTACTTCGTACGAACAGCCAGGAGCGGAGTCCCAGGTTCAAGAATCTGAGCTGAATTGTCAGCTCAGCTCAGCCAGCTTACCTTCTTCATCGACCAGCTTTCCCTTCTTCCATCGCCTCCTTCTTGGCCAGCTTTCACTTCGTTTCTACCTCCTAGCTCCAAGGCCACCTGCTTGTGTCTCTTCTCTAGCCTATCTTCTTTTCAGATCAGATTTCAGTCATGGCTGATTCTGTAGACCCTGAGCTTGCGATGGGAGACCAGGATATGAACTACCATGCGGAGGATGACCAGGGTCTCTACGATGATCTGATTATGAAAAAAGCCTTCAATGAATTCACCACTGCTCTTGATGGAAAGTTTGAGTAGGTTAACACGAATCAAACGGGGTTGACACAACAACTCCAAGGGATTCAGACTACACTCACACTTTTGACTAGCACTGTTCAGGCGCTCACGCATGTGGATGCCATGGCTTCAGTGTTAGGTCCGAACATCACTCCAGATCCTTTTCCCGGAGACCAGAAGTCTCGTACCAAGGAGGTTGTTGACACTTGGTTGCACAAGTGGCAAGTACACGTCCAGTTTCACCCTTATCCAGATGACAAGAAAATACAGCTTGCAGCCGGGTTTATGTCAGGAAAGGCTTTATTGTGGTGGAAGGAACTCCAACCCAAGCCTGAAACATGGATAGAATTCGAAGGGGTCTTTAGGAAAGAGTTTCCGAAGGAGGAAGATCATGATATCGTAGGCAAGCTCAAAGCCCTCGATATGTCCAAGCTGAATTTGACTTTTGCAGTTTATCTTTAGAGGTTTCGAGATTTGCAGACCAGAGCTACAAAGATAGATCCAGTGACCTTGTTAGGTTTCTTTGTGGATGGTTTGCTTGACTCGTACAAGTTCCAGATCAAGAACAACTAGTGTACCACATTGCAAGAGGCCATGAATTACGCGCGCATTTATGATGATACCATGGCCAGCGCAAAGGGAACCACAGTTGCCGACACGGGTGGGAAGAACAAGAGGAAGTTCTTCCAGTCTACCACTTAGTACCGGGGAGTCGAAGTCTCTAGACAACGCCTCCAAGAAACATTTGACTCAGGCGAAGAATGGTCGTGCCCGTTTCCTTCGTACAAGAAGGAAGAACGTTGCTTCTTCTGTGAGGAGCGGGGCCACACTAAGAATGATTGTCCTAAGCGCAAGAACCAGAGGCAAGCGCCGGGACCAAAGCTCCAGGTGGGTCCGGGTACCAAAGCTAAGGGAGCTAATCAAGTTTCAATGACATGTATTTCTGTAAATGTCATTACTTGCCCACTTTCTTGCAATTGCACTTTTAATACTTCGTGATTTGGTTCCCATGATCTTTTCCAAGTTTATGGAAAAGTTAGGGACCAAAGAGTTCACATTCTCTTTGACCTGGACAGCTCTCACAACTTTGTTAATTACAAACTTGTGCAGAAGATGGGGCTGTCCACGATACCTAGCGATCACCTATGAGGTGCAGCTTCCAGCTGGGAAGCAATTTTGGGATCGCAAGATTGAAACGCTTTCTATCCGGATTTAAGATTACACAGCGGCTCTTACATGCTATGTCCTGCACTTGGAGCATGTGGACTTGTTAATCGGAATAGAGTGGTTTAAAACCCACGATATTCGGATTGGATGGAAGGACCATACTCTTTCTTTTTTGGATAAGGACACCCAATTTTGTATTCAGTATGATAACATTCCCTCTTCTCAGGGACCTATTGTATCTGCGATGCAGCTTCGGAATATATTAAACACTTCTCATTATGATGTCTATTAGTGTGTTTTGATTCCACTTTCTTCATTTGTTGTCTCTGTTAATAACAAGAATGATTTTAAGTGTGTTTGAACACCGTGAATTGAGAACGTTGTTAGATGATTTCATGGATGTATTCCCTGCTGAACTACCGGAAGGTTTACCTCCAGAACGGGCAATAGATCATCGCATAGACTTAGTACCTGGGGCTCAACCTATTAGTGTTCCACCTTATAGGATGAGCCAGCTTGAGGAGGATGAGTTAGCTTCATAGCTACATGATTATTTGAATATGGGCTATATTCGCTCAAGTAAAATCACCTTGGGAAGCACCTGTCCTCTTAAGAAAGAAGAAAGATGCTACATGGAGAATGTGTATAGATTATAAACGATTGAATAAAGTGACAATTAAGAATCGATACCCTCTACCTCGTTCCGATGATCTAATAGACCGTTTGGCTGGAGCGAAGTATTTCACTAAGATTGATTTGTGTACGAGATATCACCAAATCCGTATCTATGCTAAACACACAGATAGAACCGCATTCCGAACTAGGTATGGCCACTACGAGTTTCTTGTATTAACTTTTGGTTTGACCAATGCTCCTGCCACCTTCCAACAAATGATGAACGATTTGTTCCGAGATTTTCTGGGCAAATTCGTTGTAGTGTTCTTAGATGACATCTTGGTATATAGCCAAACGCTAGAGGATCACATAGGACACCTCCAGATTGTCTTAGTTATTCTAAGACAGCATAAGCTCGATGCCAAGATGAGTAAATGTGACTTCTTTATGAAGGAGATCATTACTTAGGACACAAGATTTCTTCTGAAGATATTAGCATTGATCTGGATCGTATCCAGAAGGTTTTAGAATGGCCTATCCCTCAGACTGTGAAACAACTTCTTTCTTTCCTAGGATTTACGGTATTTTTACGGAAGTATGTGCGTGATTATTCACACATCACGGCACCTCTGACAAACATATTGAAAGGTCGTGGACGCAGGTCTACCCAACCGATCTCTTGGAATGATGCATTGAACAAGGCTTTTGAAACCTTGAAGTTTTCTATCAAGGAAGCACCCGTTCTTGCATTACCCGATCCTACCCGGCCTTATGTTTTAGAGGCCGATGTGAGTGATTTTGCGATTGGGGCTGCTTTATTCCAAGAGGGCAGACCTGTAGCTTGTGAGAGTAAGAAGCTGGACGATACCCAATATCGTTGGCCCACACTAGAAAAAGAACTCTATGCAGTAGTGTATGTCTTGAAGGTTTGGAGACACTGCTTGTATGGTTCGAAGTTTCTTGTATTGACCGATCATCAGTCAATCAAGTATGTGTGTGATGGGTCTGAATTGAGGGGACGGAAAGCTAGATGGGCAGAATTGATGCAAGATTTTGATTTTGAAATACGTTATCGCAAGGGTTCGCTCAATAGTGTGGCGGATGCCTTAAGTCGAGTTAAGTTTGTAAATGCTATGTCATTTACGGAAATATCCTCAGACCTATTTCAATCCTTGAGAGGGCTTTGCGCAACTGATAGTCATTTCAGTTCTTATTGGCAGAAAGTCCAAGATGGGAGCTCCATGGTTGACCAAGACTCAGGGATTGTGCCTTCTACGGTACAGGCGGCGGGAGGTCAGTGGATGATTAGGAACGGCTTGCTGTTCCGGAATGGAAAGATTTGTGTGCCAGATGTTCTGGAACTTCGATCCAAGATTCTCTGGGAGTGTCATGATGCTCCTAGTGTTGGACATCCGGGTATACATCGGACTCTGTCTCTTGTGAAGCATACCTTTTATTGGCCTAAGATGTGTGCATTTATTGAAAACTATGTGGTCGGTTGCCGGGTTTGTCAGGTTACTAAGGCAGAACGCCTTAGAAGCGCGGGTTTATTACAGCCATTGCAAATTCCAGGTAATAAATGGAAAAGTATTTCCATGGATTTTATTACTGGTTTGCCTCGAACGCGCAAGGGTCATGACTCCATGTGGGTCATAGTCGACCGTCTGACAAAAATGGCTAGATTCTTACCTACTACTATTTCAGCTGTTCAGCTGGCTCACGAGTTTGTGGACCACTTGTTTAAGCTGTATGGTTTGCCCTCTGACATAGTCAGTGACAGGGGCTCGAAGTTTACAAGTAACTTTTGGACACTTGTTTTTATGTTTCTAAGAGACAGTCTTCATGGGATGATTATCTACCTATGATAGAATTTGCTTATAACAGGCATTTGAGTACTGGTTACAGTCCTTTTATGCTTATGTGCGGGGTTATCCCCCAGATACTGTGGTCCGTTCAAGGTCATTAAAAGAATTGGACCAGTTGCATATCGACTAGAATTGCCTCTGGATGTTAAAGTACATCCAGTATTTCATGTCAATAGATTGAAAGAAGTATTGGGTGCGGAGAACTTGTTTCTCCTCAAGAAATAATAGAAGTTACAGATTTGACTTTTATTCCACACGAACCTGAGTGTATTCTTGAATTTCGTGAAAGACAGATTCGTAATAGAACTATCACGGAATACAAGATCAAGTGGAAGGATCATGTTGAGGAGGATGCAACATGGGAGACATTACATAACCTCCAGAGGACGTTCCCGGGTTTTTCAGCGAAATCAGGAGTGAGTTCTTAGAGGAGGGGAAGTATGTCATGTGCACGGATTGGTATCCGACGTGTATTGGGTACACAAGACTAGCTCAGGTAGCCTGGGGAGGCTTAGAGCTAGGTAGGCTTGATTCTCGGGTTGAGTGGCAAGGGGTACGAACCAGTTAGAGGTCTTCGCTATTTTTGGCGCTTGGGGCCCGAGTCTATATAAGGGGCCCAGAGGTTTAGTTATCAAGGAGCCGATGGGAGCAAGTCTCGTTCCCAGGTGCTAGGTTTGGAGTCGTGGACGCGTGCCTGCATCATAGCGTAGCCCAAGGCCCAGCAGCAGATCCCAGGCTTCACAGCGCCACGTGGTGGTATGGGACACCAGGCTGGTTAGGATCTGGTTGGGAGTTCGTGCCAGTAGCTCAACTCGTGGCTTGGAGGGGACATGTCTTGATTCGGGATCACATCTCGTAGATAGGGATGTGACAGTAATATGCTTTTGACATCAATCACAAATTGAGCGAAGAGAATATTGTTGCTGATTCTAAACAGTTATGGGTGGCAAGTATGTTATCATCAATATTAGATATTGATCAATATTAGAGATTGATAAGGATTGGATACAAAGGCATCCGATTTTTTTTCCTGGATCTTGAAGCTGCTACAAGCTCCAAGCTAAAATATTCATCCCAACTATATATAGACTCCGCAATCGGTGTCATGGCACATGGAGGGCAATATTTCCTTCAAAGCATCAGTATTTGAAGAGCTCATTGTTCTTGGTTCTTCAATGGTTAAGCAAAGCTTTTCGTGGAAAGGACTAAGTAAGGATGTTTACAATTGTTTGGCAGGCTATAAGCCATGTCAACAAGTTAAGGAGCTATATATCAGACCTGCTGGGATGCTTCAGCCTTTGCCAATCATGGATTTGATTAAGGTCTTCCTTCTGCTGAACGGTTGGAAGATTGTCACATGCATCCTCTACCGTATTGATGTAGTGACATGACTAGACTTACACAGCTGGCTTGGCGGCACACTAACTGGTTTTGAGTCCTGTTTACTGGAGAAGGCTGAGACTAGAATAAAAGAACACACTTTGCAATAGCCCAATGATGATAATTGCAGGTCCCCAGTCGGCTTGATCCAAGTCAACTCAGAAAGGGGAGGAATCCATGATATGGGGAGGCCTTCATTCAGCATCACAGCATCCCACTTTCAGCAACCAAGGACCTGCAGCATTGAACATCCAGGGTGGCCAGCGTAACAGTTAACTAGCCAGAATATCATGATTGGAGCAGCCTATGGAGATGACTTTAGGACAGCAGATCCTAGAAACATGATGGCACTGTTGGAGCATGAGCATGAACTCATGACCCTATAGAGACGAGGACAGTAAGGAGTACATTGTAGGGGTACCCTATGCATAATAGGTAGGAGCAACCTGGTGCATCCTCTCTAGAATGGAGAATGAAGAAGACTTGTACTTCAGTCCATTGGCGAGATGGGTGGGGTGGAGGGTTTAGTTGCAACTCAAAATGTGCTCTTGTGTGCTGCATCCCAAGCATGTCAACAAGTCATGATCCCACATATACAAGCAGCAGTCCCATATATTGGAATGCATGTGTGTAGTAGCACATATCATTGTTGAGGCCTCATCACAAATGATGCTAACAACAAGAAGGCGTAGCATTTTTGCCCAATAGCATTTGTCCGCTCTTATGAAACATGTTGTATCTCTTTAGTAGGGCAAATCGATGGTAAGCTGTGGTGGTAAATGGGCTTATACATGTGTTCCCAGGTCAGATCATTGCTGTGAGAACAACTGATTTGTACATCTTGTAATTTATCATGAATGTTTCTTAAGAGCCCAACAGTGTGCAATCTTTACACCAATGGAATTATATTGTCATAGTGGCCTGCTATTTTGCAAATACGTGGGTGGTTTCCATGTCCTGAACCTGTCTAGCATTTGTAGGTCTAAAGCACGGCTCTGGTCTATGTGCTATATACGGCATCTTTGCAGATGATGAGTGATGCATTGTCAGTGGTCTCTTCTACAGGACTTGCTGAAGAGACAATGTGAACATCTTGTAAATAATTTATGCTCATTTGTGTAACAATGTGCAAGGGTAGAGTGGCATAGACCAGGGTATAAAGGAAAATGTAGGGCACATTGGGAGTATTTCTAATCATGATCTCAAATTGTATACAAGTGTGTTTTCAGTTCATTTTTAATAGAGTTATTTCTTTATTACAATGATGCTCAGCTTTAATTACAATAGTGATGCAGATCCTCGGACGGAAGCCAAGGCAACGTAGAAGTCCTAGAACATGAATATGTAGTCCAATGTATACAATGATCTCGCCAATGAAAGAAAATGGGAGAAGAGAACCCAAAGTAGATGAAAACTGCTGAAAATAATAGAAAGTAACCACTGGCAGCCCATGGAGATAATTAGGTGAAGAAAGGCGGGAAATCTCTCCGAGCAGGTCCTGTTGTCAGCAAAATATCAGGGCTGAGTGCTGTAGAATTGTCAACTATCTCTCAAGCTCTGAAACACATAGAATTCAGATTAGAAATAGTTAGGAATCAAAATTTTCAACCGAAACAGGGTAGGTTAGAAATAACTGAATTTACTTTCGAAAGTGACCATAGGTGAAAAACGGAATCTGAAAGAGAGAAAGATACCCTGTCAATGTATTGCAATTTCAGATAGAAGCTGAATATGCAATGTGCTTTTGTGGCTTGTCCGGGGTATGGAAATTGGAGAAATAGTAGGCTGAAGTAGAACTATGCTAGTAAATTGTCATTTTAGGAGAAGAAAGTGTAGATTAGGAAGAGATATGGATGTGGAAGTGACCTTAAAATGTCAAAACTGAGTCACTGGAGCAGGAAAATCCATTGCAATTTATATGGAAGCCTGTTGTGCTGCTGCGAACTGATTTACAGCTCTTTCCTTGGCTGTAGAATGCTGTTTTGGCCAGGTCCCGAATAGTCCCGAATTGCTCCTATATAGAGTGAGGAACAAGGGTTAGGAAACAGGGTGCAGCAAGGGGACAGCAAAGGGAGCAAGAGAGAGCAAGAGAAATAAAGAGAGTGGAGCGAAATTGCAAGAAGCACCACCAACCCTACTAGAAACTGATCGTACTAGGTCAAGGAAAAAAGCTTACAAAAGCTGAGAAATTCAGAAAAAGTAGGTTTTGAAAGCTGTAGAAAGCTAAAAAAGCGATTCCTAATATCTTAGTTTCTAACTGTAATATTTAAGTACTTGTTCTAAGTTAGAATAGTCTCTAGTAGTTAGTTATATCTATTAATTATGTCTCTTAAAAGTTTTACCCCATGACCCCTCCACCGGTGCACACAATTAATTAAATTAGTAGGCGTAGAGCAAATACAATCCTGGGTCTGCTAGGCTCACAACTTGACCTAGACAACTCTGAATTCACCCAAACTGAAGCCATTCTTAATGTGCATGTGAGTGATCGAGGTGCTAATCCTAACACTCAAAGATTATGGGTTCTAAACTTCACATCCGCCTCATGGTTAAACACTATGTGATCTTGATCTGCCCTCATTAAGCCAAGCATCATTGCCCAACATAACAAGGCTCACCCCCAAAGCTAGTCTGAAGGTGTCAGGAATAAATCATGGGTGCTGGAGACCCAACAGGTATTAGGAAACCCTTGTTTATGTTAGAAGCATCATCAGTCTAGTAAGACATGTTGATAATTTAATATCACATGGAGGGACGTGGAGGGTGATCCGGTAGAGAATAGTCAAATGACTCGTAACTTCACTGTTATGAAGTCCACCTCGTGCACGAGCTTCCAACATCCTGTCCCTGTATGTGAGTATCATGGATGCTGAAGATCCCTCCCCATCTGTAAGCCCCCATATGTAGCGAGCGGGGGGGGAGGTGGACCAGCATAGATTGGGCTGCCACATGGACAATACGCTGGCTGTCATGTGAGCAGCACACTCACAAGAAACAAACATGAAAAGGGGCTGCCACACGGGCAGCACATAGGCTGCCATGTGGGTGGCACACATATACATACCTAGTAGGACGGAGACTCCCTGGAGGCCTGGAGGGATTGCCACGTGTCAGGCAGGCACTGTAGGGAGCAGATCTGTGCAGGATTCAGAGTGTGGGAGGTGATGTCAGCAGTACGGATCTGTATGGGTGCTCTTAGAGCCTGATACGGAGCAGGTACAAGGGACTGCAACCCGAGATCAAGCAGGAGCCGAGCAGGACTAAAGATGTCGTTGTACGGGAGTGTCCGGTTGGCTGGAGCAGTGTATGGAACTAGGGCAGAGGATCCAGGGCCTGAATTGGGCCAGAACAGAGGCGCGTTGAAAGGACTTGTAGGCTGCTGTTTGGCAAAGGACCAGGACAGGTTGGGGCAGGAATAGACCTCAACTGGGGCTGCATAGGGCCTAGGCCAGTGGCTGTGTGCCACGTGGCCAGGCGGGTACTGCAGGCCAGCAAAAGGCTAGTTAGGTGCAGCCAACCAGGTCGGACCAGCAAAGGTCGGCTAGAATTGGAGGGCATCCTGCCGTATAAAAGGGAGCCCTTGATGGGCACCCGTACCCAAGGCTGATGTTTGTGACGATAAAAGTAATGCATCGTGCTGTCGCTGCGGGAGAAACCCAAAAGGGAAAAACCAAGGGGGAGGCTCCTGGCCGCCCACCAATCGGTCAGAGTGTGCAATAATTTCTTGTTCCTTATCTCACAATAATGTGGACATCTCATCTTTCAAATGAAAGTCTGTTTGACAAAATTTCTGCGCATGATTCCCCAAAGTTTATGGGAAGGACTCTAGATTGTACTTGGTTGTTGATATTTGCAAGATGTTTCTACTTTATCAGCAGACATACACATTTTGATAAGATTTTTTTAATCTTCCGTCCTCAACCTATACACAATGGTGTTCTTTGTTTTTGATGCAGCACTGTGTTGGTTCTACCACTTGATATTATGGCTTGGGCCAAGGAGATTTTACCAGCATCATCCAAAAATAGTAAGGAAACTGAACAGAAGGTTGATCAGGATCTGAAACCCAAGAAGAAGATTTGTTGTGCTTGCCCTGAAACAAAACGACTGCGGGATGACTGTGTGGCTGAGCATGGTCCTGAAAATTGCGCCAAATGGATTGATGCACACATTAGGTGCCTCCGTGCTGAGGGATTTCAGGTGATGATATCTGAAACACGTGCTTTTTTTTTGTGTGAAAGGTGTCCTTAAATGAATGCTACTTGATGTGAACTTGTTCAATCTATACAGGTATGAGTCTGTGGCAGAGGAGCTCTAGTTTTGCTCAGCATCCTGGTCTAAGGCATGGTAGAAAAATCATTCTATTTTGACACTTTCACCTCACTGGGTTTTTCATTTTTGAAAAATTTCACAGAGATTTTGTGGGCAACAAAACTTCATATCTTCTTTAGTCATCGAGATGCAAGTCTGCTTGGCAACATTTCTTTTGACTATTTTTTGGTGAATTGAGAATAAGAGCAGTAATGTAGAGGCACAAGGTATCAGGTTACAGTATATTCCTATGGAAGCCTTAATATGTGTGTGTGTGTGTGTGAGAGAGAGAGAGAGAGTCATCACACTGACTTCAAGGAAGACGGAGAGAACAAAGAAAGAAAGAACGGTTTATTAACGTCAGCAAGAATAAGAAAGGCCTATGAGACCAAGTCCAAATACAATCTGAGAAAAAAGCCCATGTGGGGGAATCTCACCCTTATGAATGCAAATGTCAATAGACTGTACCTGAAAAGAAAGATGGGTCTCTGGGACCTGAGTCCTCAGCCACCTATCTAGGGGCCATCATGAGTGATGTAAGCTCTACATGAGCTGGACTGTGGACTCAAAGTGAGTCATTGATGTCTTTTACTTTGCTTTATGGAACAGATCTGTGGGTGTTGTGTGTGGCTTGCCCGCTGCTGTAGTGATGCTGTTAAGACCATATTCTGGCTGGGGCGGGTACTTGCCAGGCTGTTGTCAGCCTATTGAACTACTGTTGCTGCGTGGTGGGCTCTGATTCCGTGCTCTACGATGCCTGGGCCTCCCTGTGAAGAAGTCAGTGATTCTTTGTGGTGTGTTTCCCTATCACCTAGATGTCTAAGAATTTTTTTGCTTAAAATGAAATCGTATAGTCCTCACAAGTAGTTGTAGCTTGAATGAAGAGAAGGTGGACTACTCCTTTAGTGCTAGCCTTTGTCACGGCAGCTGAGGTTGCCCTTCACCTCCGGAGTGCTGACATAAACTCAGTACGAAGACCTTTGTAAAAATGAATGCTCAAGTATGCGGCTTTGTATGTGTGAGAGCATATGTTTATACTATGGTCTACACCCACTATTGGGCGCTGATGATGTCAGTGGGGATGTCATAGTAGCTAGTCCTTGCTATGCATGATGGAGTTCATGGTTTTCAACCTTATGAGTGATTGTCATGACTCATGAGATTGAATCTGCACTAGGTATGTTTTAAAAGGATGAGTTGGGATTCATCTAGATGAGTTGGGATTCATCTAGATATATCCTTTGTGGGTCACATGAGGGCTTGTTGATGTTTGGTGATCTCCGACACTGAGAGTGCTGCACATCTGTGGTCCTAGTAGTCATCTACTTGTTGGATGTCCTGCCTCTAATCTCAATGTCTTGGGATAGCCCTTGGCTACTTGTATGCTATGGAAGAGGTGGATCTAGAGCTACCTTGGTGTTTGGATAAACACGTCATTGGTTAAGCCAAGAACTGCTCTTGAGGGATACCCATGTCTACTAAATGTGCAACTACCATAACTAATCTCTGATAATCTTGTTGATCTTTTGCTATGTCAGATGTAAGGAGGTATATAAGCATTTGGTGGGAGGTGAACCATCTAGGTGTGCTTGAACACCAACATTTCTCATCTTCCTTAGAGGCGAGCCACATAGAAGATGAGAGTACTAGCCATGGTATTCTACTGGCCATACTTCTTCATGTGATCCAGGTATGTGAGGATCTAGAATGATACATTTGTGTGTGTATTGGTCGTGTGGCAAACTCAACCAAGATGATATCGTAGGGAGTGCATCTCTTCCCATGGATCATACACGAGCATCGTGACATGTAGTCTTCGATTCCAACCCATTTCAAGCTAGCCTAATCGAACGAGGTTCTAATTGGATCCTAATTCGGTTACAACATTGTTAGGTTAGCTACTCTGGAACCTAGAAGCATATTCACACATATACTTTATTTAAGTAAGTCTTAAATGCCACTAGACTTTATTTGCATTTCTATGCGAGCTCATCTCATGAGAATAAATAACACTATCAGTAATGTAGACTTACAAGCTTATGTTATAATAATCATCTTCAAAATTATGGCGATACAATAAAGTATTTTTAATTGATCAGTACATACATATAGTTAGATTATGTTTTTCTCAAGTGATGCACTTCAACTATATAGTACCTATTGTTGATAGCCAAAGTATTTCTATTTAAGCTCATCTCATAGAATATAGAACACTATTACTAATGTATTATGTTATAATCATGTTCAATGTTGAGGAAGCACTATAAATCTTTATTAATGATGAGTACATACAAACAATGAGATTATGTGTTGGTAGCCCAACCATTTATGCTTTGCTATCTTTTTCTCACTCGCTTATTTGGTCTTGCTCACTCGACATCGCTCGCTTGATTGACTGCCTTGATCCCTAAGTGTTATCAACATACCAACCCACCTTCTTTTGCAGCTTCATCCACCTGTAGCCACAACAATGAGAGTGGAGACCCTAAGAGTTTGAGCTGACATCACTAACATCATAGAATTCATTGGCGGTAGTTACATAAGAACCTACTCCTAACAATGGAGTAGATGTGGGGTTAAAGGTCACTGTGGTCGAAATGATGAGCCAAATGTAGCTGATGTGTGCAGGTGGGACAGGAAGCTGAAATGCCATTGAGAAGATCATCTAGAGTGTCTAGATCGCCTGATAGGTTTATTCCAGGGGTCGACTATGTGATGCTTACTGATTGCGGGGAGCCTTCTTACTACAGAGAGGCTATGATGCGTGAGGATCAACGCAAGTGGGAGTATGCTATGCAATCAGAGATGAGTTCACTTATGAAGAATAAGACTTGGGACTTGGTTTCTTTGCCACATGGAAAGAAAGCATTGCCATGTAAATGGGTCTACAAAATGAAGGTCACAGGTGATGATGTGCCTAGGTACAAGGCCCGTTTGGTTGCTAAAGGGTTCAAGCAAGAGAAGGGTGTGGACTTTGATGAGATATTCTCTCCAGTTGTGAAGATGACCACACTTAGATGCATGCTTGGACTAGTGGCAGCAGAGGATATGGAGCTTATGCAGATGGATGTCAAGACAGCGTTCTTGCATGGGGATTTGCATGAGGAAATTTACATGGTGCAGCCGGAAGGCTTTGAAGAAAAGGGCAAAGAGCATTTAGTTTGCAAGCTGAAGAAGAGTCTCTATGGTCTTAAGCAAGCGCCTAGAGAATGGTATCAGAAGTTTGATGCTTTCATTCGGTCCCAGGGTTTTAGAAGGAGTGAAATTGATCACTGCCTCTACACTAAAAGGGCTAAGGATAATAGCCTGATAATCTTGGCACTATATGTGGATGATATGCTATTGGCTAACAAGAATACTTATGAGCTAGATGCATTAAAGGCCAAGTTGCATGAGGCCTTTGATATGAAGGATTTGGGATTTGCAGGTCATATTCTTGGTATGTGCATCACGCGTGATCGGAGTAGGAAACTCCTTTGGCTTTCACAAAAAGAGTATGTTACAAAAGTATTGCAGCGTTTCAATATGGAGGGGGGGAAGGCAGTGAGTACTCCATTGCCTCCATATGTGAAACTGAGTCATACAGATAGTCCCAAATCAGATGAGGAAAGGGCCATGATGGCCAAGGTTCCTTATGCATCAGCAGTTGGGAGTCTTATGTATGCTATGATAGCTACTAGACCAGACATTGCATTTGCAGTGAGAGTTGTTAGCCGGTATATGGCTAATCCAGGAAAGAGGCATTGGGAGGCAGTTAAGTGCATCATGAGGTACATGAAGGGTACCAAGGAGATGTGCATTTGCTTTGGTAGAGGAGACATGCGTGTACTTGGGTACACAGATTCAGACTATGCAGGGCATGTGGATAGTAGGAGATCCACTTTTGGTTATGTGTTCACCTTTGCAGGTGGTGCAGTGTCGTGGATGTCTCGCGCACAAAAGTGCGTTGCTTTGTCTACCACAGAGGCTGAGTATGTTGCAGCCACAGAGGGTTGCAAGGAGGCTATATGGCTTGATCGGCTAGTGGGAGATTTGGGGATTCATACAGGTGTACCGACATTGCATAGTGATTCCATGAGTGCTATTCAGCTAGCACGGAATCCGGTCTTTCATGCAAAGACCAAACACATTGAGGTCAGGTACCATTTCATCAAGGAGGTACTTGAGGACAAGCGCATAGAGCTTGTCAAGGTTCATACAGATGATAACCCTGCAGATATGCTGACGAAGAGTCTACCTAGTCAGCGGTTTGAGTATTGTCGTGTATTGATGGGCATTGGATAGTATGCTCACTAGTTGTTCTCCCTTAAAGGCACATTGTCCTTTAAGTGGGAGGTTGTGGGGTTAAAGGTCACTGTGCCTTAACCCCAGTTATGTACAATAGTCAAACACATATATAAATGAATGAAAAAGAAGATTAGGGTGGTTCTGCACCCACCAAAACTTGTGTGGCTCTCTGTCTCTCTCTCTTCTTCTTCCGTTCTTGCTTCCGTTGAAGAGCACTCTCAGTAGATCCACAAGAACCTACTATAATGGAAGATACTAGAAACCTAACAAAACGTTGCTACCATGGAAAGAGACTCCTCATCAACAAAGGGTATGCAACCCTAATTATTTCAAGATCTAGGGTTACTAGTTAAATACATATCGATCCCCGATGTCCCAAGGCACTTCTCTACAAATGGAACATCAAGTGATCCTACACAAATAGCTCTAAGGGATAAGTTTGACTGCAAGGTGAATCTGATGATACCAAAATGGGTATGAATGCGTTACTTGTAATCCTCAAAGCTTTTTTCACTTTCATTTGCTAACCTTTCATTAGCTACCTCCAAATCTCCCTCCTCTTATATTTTTGTCTTACACTTTTTCCTTTTTTCTTTTTGTGGCTTAACACTAGTACCGACCTAACCATTTGAGACTTCCAATGTAATATTAATTTTAACTTAGAGGATTTTTCGAGAATCCATGATATCATACTTCAGCCATAGTCCTCATTTTAGGAGTTTGTATGGTGTATTATCAGACTCCTCTAGATTTGATGACTTAGACAAATAATGCTCCAGATCATGCCACGACCCTATTGGGATCAAAGGAATTTCCAAGAAAAGCCCTCGATTGAATGTAATCCATGAAATAGATTTAGAAGAAGCATTATGTAGAGAAGCAAGACAAAATGTCACACACAACTCCGAACGTACAAATATGGCATGTCAAAGACATAGTCTAATGAGAATCCAATATATTTCCCACACAAATCAAATATGAGACTTAAGGAGGAGCATGATAATACATTGGTACTTACTCCACTAGCACTAACACCACTAGAATCTTACATCAAACCCTACTAACACCTTTGTCCTACTAACTGACGCCTTAGATTTTCCTTTTCCTTCTTGTTTCTTTGAAAGGTCACAAGTACTTAGCTCCAATCCATCCACCCAAGGTCTAGCCATTGCAGTCTTTCATGCCATCCAATGCCAATTACAATAGAATCCAATGCAAAAAGCAACACGTCACCAAAAAAATTATCCATCCTACCAGCAACAACAATTTCACAATAATGAATCCACTAAAGCCCGATGAAGTAATATAGCCAAAAAGGTTCAAAAGGGCACAAAATGAATGATCTTAAGTATAACCCTCCAACAACCATGACCTTGCATGATCCATGGGACTGGATCAAGAACAGGAAGCGGGGTATGTTAACCGGATTAGCTGGCAAGGTCATTTGATGGATGATTGCAACTCCATAGAGCTAGGATTGTGCCTTGGCCCAAGACGATTGTAAAAGAATGAGGAAAGAGAGTGTTAGAAAAAATAGGGTTGGCCCTCCCTTCAAAATGTGACACGTATAAAAGGCTAAGTAGTTGACTTTGGTCTCCAATTGTTGGATGCAAGTTTTGAGGAATAGAAGTTCTTTCTTTTTTCAAGAGTTGTGTCTTGTGTTCTTCTTTATCCTTGCCATTAGTGAATGCCACTCATCCCCCTTTCCCTTCTCTTATCTCTTGCTTCCCTTCCCCTCTCCCTCTTCCTCTTTCTTCTCCCATCCCTTCTCCCCCTTCTTCTCATGTGGTGCAACATTTTCAGGAGCCATTTGGGTGACATATTTGGGCGGTTCATGATTGCATACTCCCACAAGGAGTAGCTTGGAGTAGGAGGCTGCACCTGCACACTTCCAAGATACCCAAGACACGTGAGTCATTATCAGAGACTCATGCATGGCCTATATCCACTATGGCATCCTCAAGTTTCTTGGGCTCCTTATTTTGTAACATAGTTGTTATATAGGCATGGTGCACTACCACAAACCAATCGTAACATAAGTCTTTGCACTAGGTATCTAACCCAAGTGGACGTGTGAGATAAAGTGCTTTCAAATGTAACTTTAACATGATATTTTAGGCCAATTTGTGCTAAAAAATAGCAGCCCTCGATGTCACATTTGGGCTGGAACAGCATCATGTGGCTAAGAATTAGTACCTCCTTGAGCATGGGAATGTGAACTATTCAGCATTGACCTGGAGCCTGTAAAATCATGGGTTTGGGTCTAATTTATTGCTATAATGTCAGCCATACTTCTGAATTTTGAAGCATGCTTTCGCTTCTTGCATTTGCCCTTAGCCAACTTGACCACGGATTCACCATCTCTACGGTAGTGACCCCGCAACCTAGCCCGAATAACCTAGCCCGAATGCAACGTCTACATTTGGCTATCCTTGCACTTGATTTCCAACCATATTTGTGAATGTATTAGACATGGCAACCATTGGCTTATACCAGCTACAAAGCTCATAAAAAACATCTTTGCTTATTTGTAGCTCCCGTGCGACCAGATTTGCGACCAGATTATAGCATCTGTAACCCTTAGACTTTCATCCATAGCCAACAAAGATGCATTTTTGCGCATTTGGGTTTAGCTTCTCCCCCTTTTCATTTGGTACTTTTCGTCCAGCAATGCACACTCTACTTTGGCAATGCTATGATTTATTCTTTTTGCAACCTATCGTTGAATGCTATGCTATTGTAAATATGTAGTAAACTCTTTAAACAAATATTCTTCCCCTCCATCTGAGTGGATGGTTGTGATTTGCATTCCGATTTCACGGTCAACCATGGCTCTAAATTGTTGAAACTTTTCAAATACCTCAGACTTCTTACACACGAAGTAAACCACCCAGGTCTTACACGAGTAACCATCAATGAATGAGACATGATATTTCAGCCCACTCATATTGGGCTGGGAGGTTGTCCATACATCAAATGCATAAGTTCAAGCACCTTCTATGCTCTCTTTTCCTCAGTAAAAAATGGCTTCCTTGCTTGCTTAACAAACTGGCAAGCACTACATACACATGAAGGCCCAACCGCCTTGAACTATGGTAACCTATAACAACTCCTAAACCTAGCTTATTATACATAGTACCTTGGGTATCCAGATATAAGTCTTTCCAACGTAACATCCTGGGGACGAGCATTTTCCGAGCGAAAACTTTTGAGCATCCATGCGATTGTAAATTACTTTATGATAATTCAATTATCAAAATCATATAGTTTCTCAAAAAAACACTTCTGATGCATCAATTCTCACTACAAAAGCACTTATATTTTTGCTTTTCTTGAATTGTTCCATTTCTTGAAATTTCTCTAATCAAGATAATATTATTTATCATGATGTTTTTTTTATAATTCCTCTAGTATAACAGCCTTATAAAGCTTAAAAATATGTTGAAGATAGCTCCTAAGGTAGTTTCTACCTTGGGGATAGCTTCCAAGGGTAATTCTTTCTCCATAGAAACTACCTTCGAGACATGCTTTATAACCTAGTTTCACTGGCGAAACTACCTTAGAGACAGGCTTTACAACCTAGCTTTGCTGGCGAAACTACCTTAGAGACAGGCTTTACAACCTAGTTTCAATGGCAAAACTACCTAGGCAACATTTTTAAAAACTTGTAACTTTCAACTCCAAGATCCAAAAGTAGTCATGTAACCACTCAAATCAAAGAGAAAGTAATATTTGAGCACTTTGGAAGTGTTAAATGTTGAAAATTAGGTTATATTGAAGAGCTTTTTGTGATTGTAAGTAGAATAGAATAAGAATGAGTATAGATTTAGATTTTTTTCTCTATATATTGGTTGGATTTTTAAAAGAAATTTTATTAACTTTATTACATAAGAGTTTTCTGTAATTGAGAATCCACTTACCCTCTTGTATAGTTTTCCAATAAAACCACCTAGAGGTTTTCTATATGGTTACTCTATTTGTTTATTGATTTGTTTGCTAAATAGTCTCTTTAACAAGTGGGCCTTAAAAAGTGTGTTTTATTTTTTGCATCTAAAGTCTAATTTTGGACTTGATTAGTTATTTCTTGAAGAAACTATTATTCTGGATACTTGATAAAAACACCACTCGAAAATCATGCTCAAAAGTTTTTGCTCAGACTATGTACGTACTCATACATCCCTAGGCCTCTAGTATGTTCTGGGAACACAACGGTAGTGTAGCTTCCTTGTTGGATGGTGTCATTTTATTCTTCGATGTAGAGGTTTGTTGTTTCCATGATGGGATGGCTTTTGGTGTCAAGGTTTCTTTGAAATCCAAATATATGATTCACCTTCAAAGTGCCCTTGGGCCTATAGTAGATCCTTTCAGACCCACACTTGCTTGGTTGCATTTCTTCTTTGTCTTCTTTGTTGGTGAGGTGCTTGCACAGATCAAAAGGTGGAAGTAGATGTTGATG
Organism: Dipteris shenzhenensis; assembly: GCF_047967505.1. Lineage (NCBI taxonomy): Eukaryota > Viridiplantae > Streptophyta > Polypodiopsida > Gleicheniales > Dipteridaceae > Dipteris > Dipteris shenzhenensis. The sequence goes on from NC_141626.1 coordinate 38,943,044, forward strand.
TCTATGCTTGAATGTTAGTGATTGGGATGTCTTGATGGGTTGATTCATCACCAAACAACCCTTTGTGTCTTGGATCCAGCTTTTCTAAGAATTATGGCTTCTATTACGGTACCCACAGGAGTTTAAAAAACTTGCAAGGCACAACGTGGTTATCCCTGGAAAGATTCATCATTAAAGAACCAACAACCTTATTGAGGTACCTCCTATGGTTGCATTTTAGAATAACAAACTTCAAGGAGTACCTGGCTGAGATGTTGTAACGTTTAACAAGACATGAGGTTGTTGCTTGCTTGAGCATCTACCATGGCCTATATTCAGCATGTTACACCTGCTAATGTCTGCTCTCCCCAAAGTTACGATCTATTTATACATGTCACCCTAGTATTAATGGACTTATCAATGGGCAGGTTCAACTTCATTAGGTAGTACCGCTCTTATGGTGTAAAAAGGTGTAATGGTGGTAGGTTAATCATTGTCAAGGTGCATAATTTGAGTACCTTCAGTAGTTAGCAGATTTTTATTGTGACCAATGTATGCATTCAATTTAGTGAGTGTTCTAACTCAAGTAAAGGAGCACACCAAGAGTCTTCATGACTCTTCTCATTTTCCTCTTCCTTATAAGCTTTGAACACATTTACTGATGTTGATTTATTGGTGGTGTTAGATTTAGCTGCTGCAAATAGATTTTTGAACATAGGGTGAGCCTTCCAAGATTAGAGATCCACCCTCATGAATCAGCCTTAGAGCGCCAAACCTAGACCAATATTGTAGTACGAATGAAAGGTCTTCCCAATATGATGTCATAGCCATCCGGTTGGTTGGGGAAGTCCATTATGCAAGCCACACTTGGTAGATCAGACCAAAGTTATGTCCCTAAATAGTCCTACTCGTTGGGTTGTTGCTCCATCAGCCACTTTGGCTATGAGGTTTGTGCTAACAATCTTAGGTCATCCCCACTTGGTCCAACACTACTTAGTGACTATGCTTACAACCGCTCTTCCATCTACGATTGTAGTCACACTCTTACCTTGGTAGGAGATGGAAAGTGTTGCATTGGTGTTGTAAATTTTGAAATACTGGCCCAATTTGTTAATGGGTACCTTCAGAAAGTTTTGGGGTTTGTTTGGGGGTTCGGCCATCTTAGGATTAGTGGCTCAAGAGCTACTATTTGCCCATTTATCCACTTCAATAAGTCTCTCCATAGAGTAGGATTACCTCATAATAGTGTTGCGATCGGCATCTTTACCTCAACGGATAGAAATGGGGCCAATCCAGCAATGTCTTGGTGCCTGGTGTGACTGGTTTCAAGCCAATTGATTCTGGTGCTTGAAATCCACAAAAGGGCATGTTGTCATCCTCCTTTAGTTGTTGCAAGTGAGATCCTCTTCAAACATTCACTGCACTAGCATGGACTCTTCCATTGAAGAGCATGAGGTTATTTCCTCTTTCACTCTTTCATGCACTTGCAAGGATTTAGAGGCTTGGTTGAGTACCTAGTGCCTTGGATACTTTTTCTTGGCACACTCGCGCACCAAGTTTTGCACCTTGATAAGACATTGTTTCTCTACCAAGGGGTTTGGGTATTTGTTGTGACCTTTAGGCAATGTGGCTCTACCCTAGATAGGGGTTCTTAGCGATTCCTTGACTTTTTTGGGGAGTAGGATTGATTAGGTAGCCATTGGAGGGAGTACCACTAGAAGAAGAAGATGTGGCTAGTGTGGCAGTGTATTCATGAGAGCCACCCTTGATCATTACCTTATCATGGTCTTAGTGGCACACCTTGAAAATTATCACACCAAACATTATCACACCTTGAAAATAGATGAGGATTATTGGGGTCTTCTATTCTTGCTCCCCCTTTTAATAGTTGGCCTAGCTAATTTAAAATGTTGGTAGCCAAGTCCTTATTCATCCCTTTGGCAGTCATGGCTATCTCCTTGGCTTCACCCAGATTCATAGCCTTCAAAGTTTGTGATGCCTCAGATGAGGTGGATGAAGGCTTTTCCCTTTGAGCCTTGGCCTTCATATTATTGCCTAGATGTATTGCAATCCTAATGCACAACTCAAATGATGCTGGATTCATAATAGCAAATAGATGATCATGAAGCTTAGAGTCTATTAGCTTTTTGATGAATTAGTAAACCTCTAAGGGGTAGAGGTCTTTGCCAAGGTCATGAAAGGGATGGAGGTAGTGTGCCATGTGGCACAATCTAAAAGGAGCTTCTACGTGGTTCTATAAGAAGGTGACATTGATCTTCTCTGAGGCATATGCAAGCATGGAAGGGTCATGAGCCTTTTAGATCTCATGGGATTCAACCTTCACGAGTCTCTAAGGGCAGACAAGGTGTCGCACCTCTTCATGCTACTAGCAGGCAACACTGGCATGAGTCTCTGGCTCTTCATGACTGCATGCAGATCTCCATGCTTCTATATAGCAACCTTGGAGTAGTCGTCTCGTGTGTGTAGAAGAGCTTGTAGTGCTAGAAGCTCTTGTGATAGGAGAACTGGTTGTACACAGATGCAACAAGCCCCGTAGGAATGTGCATCTGTTAGTGTGAGTGGAGTGATTTTGTATCAGGAAGATTGGAATAAAGAATTGCCACCTTTCGTGTTTTATCTTCTCATATTATTGCATGCATGCATCAGTTCTAATAGAGTCCCATAGACCTATGAGGAAGCAAATGTTTACAATACGAGTTCAAATGTTTAATCCTGGCAATGTAGACTCTAAGAGACTCTGTTTCCTTTTTCTTGATCTCGTGCAACATTGTATTATCGGAATTGATATATCCAAGATAGTGGATACAAAAATTCAAATATGGAAGGCTACATGTCAAATAAAGATTCGCAAGGTGATCAAATTTACAATAAAAGACTTCAAGCATGGCTTAGACTAGAGCACCTTTGGTAGCAAAGAAGTTTTGATCAATCAGTAGATGTCAGACTCCTTCACCTCCCCTTTCCCTAGCATTCCCTCCTATGTTGCATATGATTCTCCTTCCTTACAAAGCACACCATCCTGTAACCATCTGAAAAAGTTTGTTTGCCTCACAAATTAGTGAATAAAAAGCCTCAAAACATCACGGTGGACCAAGACCCACATGAATCACCATAATTTGGGCATAACATTGAGGTCTTATTGAGGATTAGTAGAGGACAAAGTGGAGCTATGGCACTCAAATGCTCCTCCTTGCTCAAGACAATGGCCTCCTTGTTTGGTGGTAATACACATCTTGATCTCATTTATACTAGCTTGAGAAACTTTTTCTTTTATGTCCAATCTTTCATTTTGTACTCAAAATATGTTCTTTTGTACAGGAAGTGTGACCATTTGTACTCATTGTACCAAATCTTGTGATCATGTGTACCCAAGCTTGTGATCACTTGTACTAGAGCTTGTGATCATTTGTAGCCAAGCTTAGTAGGAAAAGTAGTCAAGGGAGGACACTTGTGCAGAATGCTAGCCACAGTACCAGATTTGCATGCCATGTCAGCTCGACTGTAAAAAATGCCACTTTTTGCAAACTAGCACGAGATATGGACATGTCAATTTCAAAAGCTTGATAGAGCTCAGGAATCAAAATATGGCAATTAGGATTCCTAAGCTACAGTTTCTTGGAAAATTTTGCAAAGCATGCTGCTTTGGCAAACAAAAGCAAACCAACTTGGGTAGAAGTACCTCTTGAGCACAAGGTATTCTTGATTTGATACATACAGATGTATGGGGTTATGCCCAGACTCGCAGCATCAATGGTTCACTTTACTACTTTACTTTCATTGACGACTACAACAGATATTGTTGGGTCTACTTTCTAAAAGAGAAATCTAAAGTGTTTTCTAGATTTCAAGAATTCAAAGCCATGGTAGAAAACCAGACAAGCAGAAAGATCAAAGTCATGAGATCAGACAGAGGAGGTGAATACATGTCTTCAGCATTCATGAACTTTTGCAGAAGTCACGACATTCGAAGATAATTTACTTGTGCAAATACTCCTTCGCAGAATGCAAGAGATGAAAGGAAGAATGGTACTTTAGTAGACAGTGCTAGAGCAATGCTTAGTGAGAAGCATCTTCCAAATCAGTCATGGGTAGAAGCAATAGCCACTGCAAACTATTTGCTTAATCGGCTTCCTACCAAACTGATTCAGGGTATGACACCTTATGAAGCATTCACTAGACATAAGCCATGCATTGGGCATCTTTGCATATTTGGTTGCATAGCATATGCCCACATACATGACGACCATCGCAAAAAATTGGATGCGGAGTCACATAAATGCATCATGGTTGGCTGTAGTGAAGACAATAAAGCATACAAGTTGTATGATCCCATCAACCACAAGGTGATTATCTCCAAAGATGCAATCTTTGATGAGGAATCAGAATGGAAAACCTCAAATACACAGGAGATAGATGCACCAATTACTCAATCATCTACAGAAAAGGTTGATGGAAGAAGAGCAAGAATTGTCAGAAACACCCCGTGTAGATGATTTGATTGTGACTGGAAGTAAGGTTAGCTTCATCAAAAAGTTGAAACAAGACTATGCAGAGTTTGACATGAAAGATTTTGGACTTATGCACTATTGTTTTGGAATTGAGTTCTATAGAGATTCAGACAACACCTTTATGAGTAAGCTTAAATATATTGACAGTCTCTTGAAGAAGTTTCATATGGCAGATTGTAAGATTGCAGCCACTCCCATGGAACATAGTTTGAAACTTACTAAAGATTCATAAAAGCCTACAGTCAATGACAAGTACTACAGGAAACTCATCGGATCTCTTATATATTTGACTATCACATGGCCAAAAATCTGTTATGTAGTAAGCTCACTAGCACAGTTTATGGCAAATCCAAAACAGTCTCATTGGAATGAAGCCAAAAGAGTCTTGAGATACATCAGAGGTACAAGACAGTTTGGGATAGAATACAGAGGAAGTCATCCAAGGTTGCATGGATACTGTGATAGTGTGACTATGTTAGAGATCATGAGACCAGGAGATTGACATAGGGATATGCATTTTTCCTTGGTGAAGGTGCTATATCATGGTTCTTAAACAAACAACCAAGTGTTTCTTTGTCTTCGACTGAAGCAAAATATCGAGCACTCACGACAGGTGCATCTGAGGCTATATGGCTCAGAAGACTATTGTCAAAAATAGATTACTTGATGAATCAAAGCCAACAACAATATACTGTGATAATCAATCGACTCAAGCATTGGCCAAGAATCTAGTATATCACTCCAGGACAACAAAGCACATTGATATTAGAGAGCACTTCATCAGAGAAAGAGTGTTACTTGGTGACATCACACTGCAACATTGTGATAGCAAAGAGAATTTTGCTAACATTTGTACCAAACCACTCGGTAAAGAGCTCTTTGAGAAGCACCGACAAGCTCTTGGTTTGACGCAGAGGAAGAACATTCCTATTAAAGTGGTGTGATCTCATCCACCTAATGCACTATAAGATGTAGTTGGCTTGTGAGAATAGATCATGTAAAGGTCTCCTCCACTAAACGAACCACCTCCATTGACATAACTCGAGCATCCTCAAGCGTGGTGGGATCTATTTTCTTTGAGCTCACATACGTATAAAGAAAAACGTGCACCATATTAGCAAATATGAAAACCTTGCATCATGCATTGATATGCTTCACATTTTGTATAGTGTGAAGTACCTCACAAGCTCGCCCATCTTGTAAATATAATCCTTCACATCCTTTGATGCACTATGAGAAATGCTAGTAGGTAGTATGAACTAAACACATGAGCAATGGTTGATTAGTTGCTTTTACACTCAAATTTGGAAGGAAATTGAGATTATGCCAAGTCATACTTACTTGGAGCATCTTGTGCCAATCATGAGATTTCAAGCCGTATAATTGCTCACCTCTTTTATTGCTCTATGTAGTGAGACCTAAACAATGGATGCAATTGCCTAAGCAAGGTGGGTTCCCAATGCCAAATTGATTCCCTACTCATAATTAAAAGTTCAATGCTTACTTGAACACTCTCCATAATCTGGGAAGTCATGCGTCACTTGTACCAGAGCTTGTGATCACTTGTTTTCAAGATCAAGATCACTCGTACTCAACCTTATGATCAATTTTTACTCAATTTATACTTCTTTGTACTCAAAGTTGAAAGCTTTCCTATATGAACATTGGATTCTTTTTTCAATACACTCATTTGTAAACATACCATCACCAAGAGAACCCACTCTCTCACTTAGGACCTACAAAGTAGTTTGTAAATATTGGTAATCATGGTGGGATGCTCACTTATGAGCAAAAGCTTCCAAAGAAGTACACGTTCCTCCTCACCAAGGAATTCATCATGTTATTGTTTGAAAGTTGATCCCTTCTTTGAATGCTCTCTTTGCAATTCATCAATCTTGGACAATTTGAGCTTCCTCCTAGCCATTCGTAGGTTTGATGGCCACCCTTAGACTTAGCACAAGGAATTGCAATTGTACCAATACTTCTAGATCAAATGACAGGTGGAAGGTAGGGTGCTTAGTAGTCATCTTAGATGCCATTTGATAGACCCATATGGCAATTTGGAGCTTGTGGTCCTCATTTATCTTGTGAAGAATTGTATTAGTTGCTTTGGCTTGACCATTTGCTCATGGGTAGTATGTCATCAAATCAATGATGAGAATTCCTTAGTTTGACATGATTTCAATGGGCCATTTGAATTGGCAAATAATATTCACATAAAAGGACCTTGTTATATTTCAAGCTGTGTTGTCCCTTAAGGCTTTTTCTTCAACCCATTGCTGACATAATTGGTCGCCACCATTATGTACTTGTTTTTGCCTAGGCATGTGGCAGCTTTGAATAAATTGATGAAATCCATACCCCCTTCTAGAAAGGTTCATAGGGATAGGTTCGTCTAATGACATCTAATCTTGGAAGGTGAGCCTCCTTGCCATTGGCATGTATCACAAAACTTGTAGTTTTTTGCAACATCTACATAGATGGTACACCATGGCCCTACACTTAGGATTTTTTAGACTGTGACTTTAGTGGAAAATGTTCTTTGTTAATGACGATTTCTCTTTCATGTAGAAAGATGCAAATGCTTTGGCTCATTCTTTATTCCACTCGAGCCTTGTATCTTCCCCTTGAGGATAAGGGAGTTTGGCTACACCAGCAAAGTTTTTGATGAGCCACCTTGACAAGCTAAGGAATCCCACGAATGAGCACAACTGCTTAACGTTAGAGTCTAAAATATTTTCTATGGCATAAATTTTGGACATACGCCTTTTCCTGAGATTGTGTGTCCTAGAAAAGCTCTTGAGAACCTATGAAAGATGTATTTGTAGGGGTTGAGGGAGATCCATATCTCCCGGCAATTCTAGATTACCTTCCAAGTGCATGCGCTTCAAACTATAGATGGAGGAATCATCCAAGAGTATTGCTAGGAATTCATCAATTCACTCCTAGAAGGTTTCCACCATGAAGCTTTTGAATGTGGCTGGTGCATTCTTCAACCCAATGGCATGACTTTGCTTAAGTATGCTTCCCATTTGGTGATGAAGGTTGTCTTCTCTTGAGATTCTTTGGCCAGCATGATTTGATTATACCTACTATATCTATCCATGAATGAATACATCTCATTCCTACTACTTGTTGAGGATGCTATTTGTGAATCGGAATGGGAATGGGTCTTTGATCATCTGTTCATTAAGCTTTTGGTCATCTATGCAAATGATCAACTTGAATTTTTTCTTTGGAACAATGACAATTGCAAATAAGCAATCATGTTGGACATGTATGCAAGGCCTATCTTTAGTAGTTGGTCAATTTCATCCTACCTAGTACATGAGGATTTAGCAGTTGGTTGATTTTGGCCTTTACCAACTTGGCATAGTTGGGATTCATTTGGCACCATTGCTATGCCAAATTGGCTTAGCATATGGATTAGGAGACTTTATTGTTGAATCAAATTAAAAGGTACCCCACTCAAGTCTGTGTATTCCCATACAAAAACTTCTTTGTACTCCAAAAAGAGTTCTTGGGCTCTCTTGAGGAATTCATTGAGTAGTTCTTGGTTGATTTGGATCATCTTCGATTCTTCTAGCAAACTCACATCGATTTCTTTAATGGCTTGCCCTCTTGTAATCCAACCACTACCATTGATTCAATTGATTTGGCAGGGCAATTCTTCCTGAACCACTATTTGTCCCTCTTTTTCCTCAAGGAAGTGGGCATCTAAATGGCTACCCACCTTGTGTAATGGGCACAATGTTTAGGGCGAGTATCTTACCTTCAATAGGCCTTCAATGTATGAGGCATATGCCTCTTCCACCTCCAAGAATTTGGGATTGTGTTGCTTTTGGATTGTGATATTGCCCACTGGTATTTGTATGTCTTGCTCATCATGTGAAATGTGAAGATGCTACCTCCCTAATTGTGTACTACCTTAGCACTTTTTAGCCATGGTCATCACAACATCATGGTCCTTGCTCATTCTCCATCTTGACCACAATGGACATGGTTGTGAAGTATGCTCCACTAGTTTTGATGCGTGCGGCGTCCTTGCACATACCTGTCAGCATCAACAAACTCTCATTTTCCATTTGAACTATGAATTGATAAGGTTTTAAGTTTTCCAGCTTGAGCCTATTTTATACTTCCTCATAGATGATGTTTACTCTAGATATTGCATAAATGAGCATTCTCTTCCTTGTATGGTTCCAAATTTTGATGTCAATCATGGGCACTTCTTTGTTTGAAATTGCCATTTTGGTCACCTCCACCTTTGTGGTCAATGGCTTTATGACAATTTGTTCATTAAATGTGGGGCTTTGGAAAAACTTCGCACAGTGGGGACTAAGTTCTAGTAGTTGGCTGATAGAAATCGTCATTTTCAATTTCTAAAACTTTCTCCAGCCTACTTTATTTGATTTTGCACTACTAGGCCCTATATTTTCCCTATGCTCCATGATTGGTTTCCATTATCTCTTTTCTTGCTCTCTGGGTATGCCACTTGTTGCTTGATGACCCAATGGCTCCATTGTCTAGATGAGGGGTACTTTTAGTTTTAGGGCATGGCTGATCTCCTTTGCTATTTTCTTCTCTTCCTTCCAACAAATCCTTGGCTTTTTGGGATTCTTTTCACTCATTTAGGATGGGCCCTATGATACTTGTGATCACTTGTGCATCCACAGCTCTCCATAGGAATCCTTGGTGAGATTTTCCTTTTGATAAGAGTCCAAAGACTATAAATTCAAAAAATAGACTTGCTAAATTACTACTTTCATTTAGCTAATAATTCAACCAAATGGATCATCTCATAGAAGGTCATCACTTATTTTATATTAAGTTAGGGTAGTGCAACAATAAGTCTTTTGCATGGTTGAAGAGAGCGATGACTATCATTCTTTTTCAAGAAGCTTCTTTTGGTATTGCTTGTGCTTCTCTTTGACCAAAGAATGTGTCATAGCCTCTTGTGGACAAGCAATGAGGAGCAATGACACGGGATCAATTCCCAAATTGTTGTTTAGAATAGACGAGTGCTACTTAGACTACCCCACCTTAACGCATTCCACTGACTCCCACCCACATATGCAACCATTTATGTCTATTTTGCACGACCCAATACTCACTTTTGGCCCTTTGTGTATCTTCAACTTGTCAAATTTGTCCTATCAATTTGGTCCATTTGACCAATTTGGTTAATTTGGTCAATTCAGTCTTCAAGCTATAATTTTGATGTTAATATACTTCTTCCAAGTGAGTAAAAAATGTACATTTCCTTTCAAATAACTAGGATATTATCTGAGATTCCTTATTGGTTCTCTATTCCAATTTCAAAGCATGAGTTTAAACTTCCTATTTTTGAGTTTCTAGTTGCTAAACTATTACTCTTTCTCCTCTGTCTTGAAATCTAGTTCTAATTTTGAAGACCGATTCTTTGTCATCAACTACAAATATTATTATTAAAGGACCATCCATTTCTAATATATCTTTCTCATGCCCAATTGTTTGGCTTCCTTCTAATACTTAAATCTTTTTAGTATCTGACTTTAGATGGGGACTCTATTTTAATCTCTGAGATAGGTTGGACTTGTTGCACCTCTAGTACATGCTTGATTTCTAATAATCCTTTTGTAATTCCAACATGGCATCCCTTCACTCACTACCACCACTTCTGCATCCTCTTCAACAAGCATTAGAAATTTTATTTTCTTAGCATCCATTGTATCCATTCTCCTTGCAGCATTTTACTTGGTTTGAGCTTCCCTTTTTGTTCTAAGCTTGATACTACATTTGGAAGGAAGTTTAGCCCGCTCTACTTCTAAAGATTCTAGTATCACGAGCTAAGAGAGTCCTAATTGTTTCTACCCTACCAAACTAGCCACCTACTCTTCCTATTCCTCAGGGGCTGTCAATCCCTTTATATGTGCACTTACTAGCTACACAAAAGAATAGAAAGGTGCTCAAATTACATCGATCTTGGAATTATGCACACTCCTTCCTTGGATTTCTCCCATGATCCTTGCATGGAGAATTCGAGCCCAGATTACCTTTTCACCCTATTTTACTATGTAAAGAAATAATTATCCTTAGACATATAGTCATACTTTTCTAACAACATAACTCTTTCTAAAAACCATAATAATTGCATTCTACAATTAGACCTTCTCCAATTTATGATTGTGAAATAGTTTTTCAAGCTCACAGGGCAATCTATCAGGGTATCTAGTTGCACTTTCACTGGTGCACCTGGAATCAACGGCAACATAAACACTTGTGCAATGATTTCTACAGTGACATGCATTTTAGAAGTCAAAAACACATTTGCGTAAATTTTAAAATTTCACTGCTATATTTGGTTCATGGCCCAACTCCAATTCATCAAAAGGTTGTAATGAATAGCCCAACTCTCTGTGAGCAGAGGAGATTTTATGATACTAAATCATCAAGATCATATTTAAAATCTTGAAACTAGAGTGACATGTCGAGAGCTAACCTTTTTTAGGTCCACAACACTCTATTTGTCACTTTGAACTTGACCAACTAAATTTTTGGGACCCTTGGAGAGAAAATGAGACTGTGATTTCTTTCAGATCAAATCCATTGATTTCTTTCTAAAATACATTGCCATGTAATCCGCAATTTTGAAAGATCCTTGTCCTAGATCTTGAACTATTTGGAACGGACCATCGTATCGAAGTTTGATTTTTCTTTTAAAAAATTTGAGCTTGGAATTATACAAGAGAACTAAAACCCCTACTTGAGATGTTTTGAATTTGATGTTCCTATTCACCCATGCTTTTCTCCTTTCTTGGATGACTTGTGTTATATATCTGTTCAAAACGCAATCCTCATCCAGTTGCTACAAGTAGCTTTTCCAAAATTCTATGGACTCTTTTAGACTTAGTTTCTTTGTGACAATCCTCAAATCAATGATATAAACTCCATCGGAGCCACTATTTCCAAAATAACACCAATCAGAATGGAGTCATACTAGTAGTTACCTTGAAGGCTGTTTGACATGCCCACAAAGTAAAGTCCGATTTTGTACCCCAATCTCAAATAATGTCTTCTTTGAATTTGTCCTAGTACCTTATTACTTCTTGTTCCCATGCCATTAGATTGGGGGTAATATGTTGTGGATTTTTTATGCATTATCATATGTGCTTCCACGAATTTCTTGATTACTTTGTTGAGGAAGTGACCACCTTGATCTAAAATTGGCTCAATTGGGCATCCAAACCTCATCGTGATGTTTTGATATAGGAACTTTGCCACACTTTCTATAGAATTATCTTTGAGGGCTACTCCCTTGACCTACTTGGTGCAATTATTAGTTCTATCAAAATTTATTTGCTCCTAGTATAATTTACTACTAGCTTAAATGGGCTAATAAAGTCAATTCAACACTTGTGAAATGGTTTAGTGGGATTCTATCTCCATTCATTGGATGTCCAATCCTTTGACAACACTAACATTGCTTTGCAAAATTGAATGCATCTTTAATACAATAGGCCACCACAATGTCGCCTAAAGTATTTTCCTATAGGTTATTTCTTTGAAATAGTATGCGCATAAAGCACCCCGTTGTGTCACTTGCAATATGGCTTGCTAATCATTTTCTCTGAAACTCATATTCGTATGGCCTAACCAATAGCATGTTTATACAAAGCACCCATGATAACCAACCCTAGCGGATAACCAAATTGACGAACAAGCTGATTGGGCAACACAATTTCTCTAGGCCACAGAGAGCAATGCCAATCTTTGGCATGCAAAGGCAGTAGCTTTGATTTTTAAAAGTTTACTTGCAAGCCAACAGCCAATCCATAAGCATTTTCTCTTCACAGCTAAGCATCTTCTTTGATCTTTTGTCATTGACTCTGACAAAACTCCAACACCCAGAAGTACAGCATTTGATTATACTTATCTATGCTGCAAAAAGCTTCTATGTATAATATGCATGTAATCGGTAAATCATCCAAAGTATTTTCTTCAGGGACCTTGCCGAATTCCAACCTATTGAGGTAATCTGCAATGGAATGCAATTATTGTATAATCACACTCTTGTAATAACAAAATCTAGTGTGCAAGCCTCCCTGTTGGCTATAGTTTATTCACCAAATATAGTAGAGCCTGATGGTCTACATGAAAAATAATTCAAATCATAGGAGATTCCCAGTCTATTATGGAATAATTTCTACACACACACACACATCGGTGTGATCCTACCCTATGAGCTTATCTATGATGGACATGATACTTTCAAAATGTCTTCGTCTTACTCAATTTGAGGTCTTGCAAAGTATTATACCCATCGGATATCATTTGCATGGTCCAGAATGCATATTTCCCTTATTTTAACCATGCTTCACACGAGTGTTAAAAAAATATGCATCTGTGTGCTACCACCATATGTGCTTATATGATACTTTACACACGCCTTCATCTTACATGTGCAAAGTATCATACCTATCGAATATCATCTGCATGTGTGTGTGTGTGTGTGTGTGTTTCCCACAAAAAAAAAAGTGTGTGTGTGTGTGTCTGTGTTTGTGTGTACACCACACACACACACACACACACATATATATAGATTGCATAATAGACTGGCCAAATACTATCCCTTCTCTTTTCCTTACATCAACACAGCTCCAATTGCAATGTCTAACACAAACATGACATAAAAAATTTGCATCCGATTTGATAGTATCTTCTTTGACAGTCGGAGTTCTCATTCCTATTCTTCCATCCAGAGGTCCCCAAGAGGTATGGTATATCTTTCTTTGTGAGTTTTATAATTGGCTGGCACACATAAGACAAATGTCTTAGGGACCTATTTTCACCACTTCACCTTGCCAACAAAACACATGAGCTCTTTAATGTTCCTCAGTCGCCTTTCCCTGAATTGCTTCCACCTTTCGAGGGTCAGTGGCCATTCCATCTTCAGAAATGATGTGGCCTAACAAAACTCCTTGTCAGTAATGCCGTGAATCAACTATCCTTCCACATGAACATTGATCTTTGCGTTTTGGGTTGATCTTCTATATCCAAATTTAGCTCCTCCAGATCAGATTCTTTGGTTTGTGAGAGCTACATATTCTCCTTTTGCCTTTTTGAATACATCTTCATTCCATTGAGTGTGGTTATTCTCTTGTTCCGTATTGCATTGCAATTTCGAAATAGGTATCTGTTTTTTTATTTCCTTCTGTACTTTTTCGTAAACCATCAGTTCCTCTGTGGAAATAGCCAATGCTTGAACTTCATTCCGTCCCTCCCATACGCATCTTTGAACAATCATGACATCGAAGATCGACATGGACAGCTTTGGATCAAGGAATCACTGGACCCTCGAGAGAGGCAGAGTCTTCTGGACTCAATTTTACCTTCTACAAGAGCCAGCATGACAGCATGCTAGAGCAACTTGGCAGGTTCTACATTGGAAATCGGGTGATGCACAAAGGAGGAGCCATAGATATGTTGGCAAAGCAACGATGTCAGGTTATTCCTTTCTTGTACACAATGTATAGAAGTAAAGTGTGAGTATCAGAGGGTTTTGTCACTCCTCCCAATGTGAAATACAAGCCCCGTTGTCCGGTCAAGAAGAAAAAGGGCTGCAACCAAGCAAAAAAACAAGATAGACAAACTTTATGAGACATTGAACTAGCCTTACCAAGAAACAAAAAATGCAGAAACCCAGGGCAATAGCAAATAAGTCGAAATGTCTTCATTCTCCAATCTGGCATTAATATACCACTGATTGAGAGCATCCCAAAGCGATCAGATTCGCCATACTTAAAACTTTGCAAACAAGTAATCACCAAAACATCTCTCACACATGCAAGTCGAGGAATATAACATCTTATTTCTTCCATTAACATTTTACCACCCAGTTCACTTGTCAACCCTCTCTCTCAAGGAGGAGTGGTATCATAAGCCAAGATTAGGAACACCACTCCCTTGAGGCAAGATATTTGCACCAGCATTACAATACTTGCACCAAACTAACCAATAGCATAAAACTCAGGTGTCACAAGCAACAATGGTGATTCCACCTTTCCTTTCATATACGCCCCACCCCCCCCCCCCCCCCCAAAACTTAGGTGTCAGAAGCAACAATGGTGATTCCATCTTTCCTTTTATTAACACCCCATCCCCTCTTCCCAATATTTACACTCAAATGACAAGCATTGCAAGGGCATAAGATTTGCCAAACATAATCTTACCATACATTTTCTTCCAGTTGAGGAGATGAAAGTCCATTCATTGTGGCGAATAGTATACATGCCCATTGGCATCTGCATGTGCCACGAGGGGAACACCTCCTTTCCTTAAGATTTGTTGTACCTTGCTTTCAGAAGAAATCATGAAAAGATACTGACTTAACCTACTACACAATCCTCTGACCAGTTGTATACAGTGTGTGCAAGAGGCAAATTCACTGCATATTTACATCTAGATGAATCCGGAAACATGCCCAAACTCATCCTCTAAAAATACAACACAGTGCAGTTAAAAACCATTAACTCCATCAAACAGCAGGGACTAGCTAATATGACATCTCCACCAACGACATCATCCCCACATCAGAGGGTGCAGACCATAATATAAACATATGCTCATTCATACAAACCCACAGACCCACACATACTTGAGCATCAGTTTGGACAAAGGTCTCCGTACTGAATTCTGTCAGCACTCCGGATGCTTTCAGCATCACCTTCGGACCTCGCCAATCAATAAGTAGTCCACATTCTCTTCATAGTCTGATGGCACTATGAGATGAAGATAAAAACTTGAACCTACAACACAATCCTGAGTCACAACCAAGCAGTCGACTAGAGATGTGTGCAAGGGGAGAATCACATGTGTACCATCATCTTTGAATATGGAAAAAAGCAGAAAGAGAGCTGGATCAAGGCAAGTATTGATTAACGAGAACGAAGTTAAAACATATGCCTTTAAAGGAATCAAGGGACAAGGAAAAGGATTGCTGGTGCAGAATGTAATAAAGGCAGCAACAAAAAAGGTAAACCTGTTTAGCAGCATTCAGAAAGGATGACAAAGCAGCCCATGAATACAACAAGCACGTAAAAACTTTCTGCACCAATACAAGGCCAGAGGAGAGCAGAGCATCACAGGTGAAGCCCATAAATGGAAGTATTACCAGAAACGTTAGTAATAACATCAAGTTGCAGGACATGTTTTTACCCTCATCATTACACCAACTTATTAGACATCAATAATAATAAAATGTTACACCTCAAAGGACATTTCCAAGTTCCACCCATCGTTCATAGCATTTTGAGTCACTTCCATATATCACAAACAAGCAAGTATGATAAGGGCTAGCAGTCTCCACTAACAGAACAGCCAAAACTCATTTGGCAAAGACAATGTAAAATCCTTAATGCGCTTGAACAATAAAAGACTAGTATACAAGGTCACCACAGTCAAAATCTAGGTTTCTAAAACCATTCTACTTTTAGAATTTCAGCTGAATTTTATTTCATTTTCCATTGAAACCTGAAGTACAGTAATTGATTGCCCCTTCCCAACACTTTACATTGGAAAGCCTTTAGACAGGAATGGGGAATCAGCTTTCACCACTACAATGAAAAACTCTAGCTTTTAACTCTTGCTTATAAAAATTCAAGTAGCTAAGAGGAATTACATGATGGCTCCTATTTACAAAACCGAGGTGCACTATGACCTTCCATTTCATAAAAACAAATGTGGCTACAGCATTGGACAACACTTGATGTTCAAGCACTAACTGCAACCGCAGCTTCATCAAGGGCAGCTACACCAGGAAGAACCTTCCCTTCCAAAAGCTCTAAACTTGCACCACCTCCTGTAGAGATGTGGCTCATCTTATCTGCTACACCCACTTTCTCAACAGCAGCAACGGAGTCACCACCACCAATGATTGTCGTCACACCTTTTCCACTCAACTCTGCCAACTTCTTTGCAACAGCCTGGAACGACAGAAAAAATGGTCATAATGAGTATTTATTTCCATAGATGATACCCACAACAACTAGAGAGTTCACGAAGAAGATGTAACATCCAAACACACCTCCGTTCCTGCAGCAAACTTTTCAAATTCAAAAACACCCATGGGACCATTCCAAATCACAGTCTTGGTGGTCTCCAAAGCCTCATTGAAGATCTTGATTGAGTCGGGACCGATGTCTAATCCCATCCAACCGTCAGGAATGGCTGATGCAGGAACAACCTGAAGTCACATCAACTAGATTAAGGACAGATCGATAGAATAGACAGAAGGCAAGACAAAACCTGTTCCAAAAAGATTTGTACCTTGCTGTTGGCATCCGGAGCAAATTTATCAGCCACGACCACATCAGTTGGAAGAAGAAGAGAAACACCCTTTGCTTTGGCTTTCTCCATAAGGCTAGTGGCAAGCTCTAGCTTATCTTGTTCCACCAGAGAAGAACCTACCGAAAGACCTTGAGCCTTGTAGAAAGTAAAGATCATTCCACCACCCAGTAATAGAATGTCGCATTTTTCCAACAGCGATTCAATTACACCAATCTTTGATGACACTTTGGATCCTCCTACAATGGCCGCGAAAGGACGAGTTGGATTAGATACAGCACCATCCAGGTAGTCCAACTCCTGTGCTCAGAGATCCACAGCAAGGCAAAGATAAACGACACTAAGTCAGTGATCTTCATGATCAAAGTGACAAGTCCGACTCAGGATCAAATACTAGAGGGGTTAAAACGGGTAACCTTCTGCAGAAGAAAACCAGCCACTGAAGGGTGCAAATACTTCGTCACGCCTTCAGTTGAGGCATGTGCTCTGTGAGCAGTTCCGAAAGCATCGTTGACGTAAAGATCAGCAACGGATGCCAACTTCTTCGCATGCTCAGGATCGTTCTTTTCCTCCTCGGGATAGAACCGCACGTTTTCGAGGAGTAATACTCCTCCATCGGGAAGAGCAGCCACCTTTTTCTCTACCTCTTCCCCAATCGAGTCGTTCGCTTTCTCGACCTGTCCACAAAACATGAGGAAAAAATATGAACTTGTTGTTCAGCTCGTGGAATATCAAAATTCGACAAACTTTATTAAGCAATGATAAGGCTACCTTGATACCCAGAAGCTCGGAGAGTCTAGGAACCAGGGGAGTCAATCGATACTTCTCAGTGACACCTTTAGGTCGGCCCTATAGAAAAGAGGAAGGCAACACGAAGTGAGACACAGACCCAAAATAGAGAATTTGAAACCCTCGTCAGTATATTGGGAGCCAAAGGCGTCAATCAAATAAATCCATGCAATCTCCGCCAAATTCGGAATTGCCACAAAAACTTTGCCATCAAATCTGCTGCAGCTGGTTATTGCAAAACAACTCATCATGCTTTTGGCCAGGGCAGAAATGCTGATTCAAGGCTCACCAAGTGACTCGTCAGGATGACCTTGGCCCCGTTGTCGACGAGATACTTGATGGAAGGAATCGCAGCCCTGATCCTGGTGTCGTCCGTGATGTTGAAGCTGCCGTCCAGGGGAACGTTGAGATCCGCCCTCACGAACACCTTCTTACCCTTCAGATCCGCCCCCTTGAGATCGCCCACGCTGCGCTTGGCCATGCAAACGACGCCGCGGGAGCCCTTGCCCTGCGCGCGGCCAACGAAGCCAGCGACAGTGGCGAGGAGATCCTGTTCAAGGCCAAAGACATTGGAGAAGCGCTGTTTGTGGGAGGAGGAAGAGAGGAGGCCATTGAAGGAGGGCAAGCGGGGGGAAGGCAAGGAGAGGCGGGAGGGGGAAGGGGAAGGGGAGGATTGGGGGAGTTTGGAAGCTGCAGCAGCGACATGGCCGAGGGAGGGGGAAGCAGAAGCAGAAGCAGCAGCAGCAGCCATGGCTATGGCGATGAAGGTGGCTATGGCGATGAAGAGCTGATGAGAGTAAGACGATGAAAGAAAATGAAACAAAGGATGGGGCAAATAAGAGGACCAGAAATGAGTGAAAAGCTCCACCAAAGCTAGCGGATTGACGGATAAGCCAAGGTGGACAACAAACATTTTAGTTGCCTCTTTCACTCCCACCTGGCATCTTCCCATTGGTTTTCCATGTCCCTCTGAGACCTGGGTTCACATATTCACTAATCTCCACCAGACCACTCACACCCTGCCCTTCCCAAGTTGTGGGGATGGGTACGCTTCGTCGCCTCTGGACACAAGATTGTCATTGGTAGGCTTAAGTGCTAGACATAATCATTTTGCATCAGATTGCCGCTCTGCCATAGCCTGTGCTGACTACCCCACCACCGGCTACTATGGAAATGGGTGCCCATCGTTGGGTAGCCACCACGAGCCCCTGCCCAAGCAAAGCCGAAACATGGACAAGAGGTGGCTCTGCTAACTCAGCTTTTGGAGTCTCATGTAAGTCAGCTTCATGTAAAGGGCGTGCACCCGTCCACCCCGATTAAGCATCCCCATTGGCTTCTCGTACTAACGATGGGCAGGCGCTCCTTGGTGTGTACAAGCCCTCACACATTCCTGACCAGTCAAACATGAGTTGAGGCTCTCCCAAGTGAAAACACACACTAAGACCCTATATGCTTTCTCATGCACTAGGTTGAGACTTGTCAACAAACGTCATATCAATTTCACATCCCCGACGATTAAAGGTTTTATATGAACAATGCTCCAATCTACTTGGTGCCCTAGCTACCCTAGCTCAAACATGGTGGCAACTAACTTGAGCTTCCAACTAAAGAGAGTAAGGCATTCAAATGTTGGCATGTGTGCATGCTTCAATCTTTCCCACCCTCACAATGCCAACAATGGCAATAGGGTCCCCAACCTTAGCTCAGCAACTACCCTCCAATCACTAACTAGCAACCCTCACTTTACAACCCTTACCCACACATTGAAAAAAGATCATGCACTCACAGGAGGTGGGATGGTTGCATCCATCACCCCCCATGGCCAAGCATCTCAATGTTATCGTTTACCCATTTCACACTAACACTCTATAACTTCCACAAGGTCGGTGCCTACATCTCAAGCACAATGGTGGCCAACAATTGCGCCCTTACATTGTTCACCAACTGTAAACCACAAGTAGGCAAGTGAAGGTTAGTACATTTGTACCACATTTGGTTACTGACGTGATTTTTTTTAAAAAGGAACTAAGAGATGTAGGTCATGAAACATCTTTTTAAGAGGATTGATGACAATAGGATTTGGATTTTCTATATGCCTTTATCTAATTCAAAGAAATCTGATAGGCATGAAGTTACGAAAAGCATCCTCCTTTTTGCAACGAGTTATCGAAATTACAAGTTAGCCCAATGGTCTTCAACTCTTCCCTTGTGTATAGTTGTCTCAAGTTTACTCTATTGCTGCATTATGTCATCTCAAAGCAAGGGTGCTTAATGTGACACGTCTTCAACCGCTCATTGCACTTCTAATAACTAGGATTGAATTTCTAAAGCCATCATTCCACACAAACATTCCTTTTAAGGCACATTAGGTAGGATTGATTTTACAAGGAAGATTGTGTAGTTTATTGAGTTGGGTAGCCTAACCTTGGGACCATGGGCAAGTCTGTTAGTGAAGTTCATTGTTGTGGGCTTTGTTGTGGGGCATTATTTGGCAATCTTGAGATACGCACCAATGGACTTGGGAGTTTTAGCGAGTGGGACTCTTGCAGTGACTATCATTCATATGGATCCCATGTCTCACCCAATTTTTAGGTCAAAAGATTGGAGGTGGTAAAATTTGAGAAATGCTTAAAGTCTAAGCTACATAAACACTATTTAGCAAAATTCTAGAGAATTATATTTTTTGCAATGGCAAAATTGGAGCATAAAGGCCAAGAATATGCTAGCCCATAGGAAATCAACATTCATGCACCAATTTGCACTTCATATGGTGTTGTGTTATGAAAAAAATGGTAGTGTCAAAATTATAATTGTGCATCGCAAAGAGCATGCTAGTTGGTAACATCATTGACATGTTTGTCTTATGCAACTCCAATTCCACTTTAATCTCAATTTTAAGTAGTCAATGATCTTAAACACACAAATTGAGAACATGAATTTATGTTATTTTTAGGCACCAATGCTTATATGAAAGAAGAAATGGAAAATTTTTTCGATCTTGAGAAGGTGCAAGTTGAAAGTTTTGAGGAAGATTGAGTGTTGTTGGAAAAGCTTTAAGGAAGAATGAGTGTTGTTGGAAGGGGCTAATTGGGACCATAATGGTAAAGTGTATTGGGCACCAACATGGAAATTTGTACGTTGCAAAAATCTTCTCTAAGGAGGAGTTATCAAAGTTTAGGGGGTCAAAGGAAAAATTCCTTAAAGAGTCCCTTACATATACTCCATTGGGTTTGGTATTGGCAAGTGTCCAATGTGGCACCATTACGACAAATTTCATTAGTCCTTTTTGCACCATGATAGGAAGATTCTCTCACATTAAAGATGGAGAATTTGGCCCCATGTGTGCATGAGTCCCTCCCTCTTCTCCATGTCACCACCTCATCAATTTCCACTAGCCATACCATAGCGACTCAAGTGGAAAAATGGACAATTCCTAACATTCTCCCAAGCGTATTCTACCCTCCCTATTCAAGTTATTTATTTAACTAATTACACTCTAAAATTTAGATTTTGATGCAGTCATACTCCTTTTGTTAAAATATCAAGGTACAATTTAAAAGGCCTTAGCTTAAGAGGTTTCGTTATTCTACCCTCCCTTTTCAAGTTATTTATTTAACTAATTACACTCTAAATTTTAGATTTTGATGCAGTCATACTCCTTTTGTTAAAATATCAAGGTACAATTTAAAAGGCCTTAGCTTAAGAGGTTTCGTTAAGGGGCTGGACCTTTTAGTATCATATAGGAAGGTGTAAGAAACTTATTAAAATCAGCTAGGGCAATTGGAAACTCTTCATTTATCATCACAAAAGCTTTGGACTCATGAAGTTGCCCTATAAAAGAGCCCTTCTTATTGTAACATGGAAGGATATGGTGAATATACATGAATACAATATGGCCTTGCGGATTGCTAGGATGTGACATGATTCCCACTTTTTAAAATTCAAATGGCCCAAATTTTGATGGAGACAACAGTGCTATCACATTTTTGAACGCCATAACCAAACTTTCCCAAGCACATTTCTTAACCAGTTCCCCTAGAGCCAAATCTTCTTCTCCAACTAGCACTTACCTTCCATGTTTTCTCTTTCCATCTAGCACTTACATTCCATCTCCCATGTTTTTTCTTTCCACCTTCTTCATTTTTGGGTGCCCTTTCACTTCCCTCCTGTCTCAAACCCTAATCTCAAAACTTCACTTCTTTCAAGTGGGAAGCTCCTTTCTCTATCGTAAGATGTGGACAAGGCAAGTCTCATCCCTTGTGTTGAGGTCTTCTCAGCTCAGTAGAGGATGGAGTAGAGTTGTGGCACTCAAAAGTCTCCTCCTAACGTATTGGACATAGAAGTTAGGCTTCTTGAAGCTAGTTTGAGTTGTACTCTCTCACCCCTTTTGTTGAGTCTTGAACCCCCAACAATCAAACATGTCAAGGATATAAATAAGACTGAGGATGAACAAAGAAGAGTGGGTAGTGAACGATAACTTATAAGAGACGAAGAAAAGGACAAGGTGAAGCAAGAAGAAACCCCTTGTGCAAGTCAACATTGTCTTCATCGTGATGTCCCAAGATAGTCATTGCTACAAAATGACAATGGAAAGGTGATGGGGCAAGAACTACAAAAAGATTCAGCTGGTGGCTGTGCTAGGAGTGCCAGGGTTCTTTGGCACTAGAGTAATGGCACCTACCCGGGTGTGAATGGTTGTAGATGCAGGTGGGTAGTAGCCAACTTCAAACATCTAGTAAATAAGGTCTAGGTGTTAGAGAGTTCAAGTCATGTTATTGCCACTGTAACTCATGCGTGGAGTGTAGTTGAAGAGCCGATTGTATCATTCCACTAGGCCACTGAGGCTGAGAAAAGAGTATTGCAATTCCAAATGTCTTCAATTCCAAATTCTAATTTGTTGTGTACTTATTCTATCACTTTTTATTCCATTCTCCCCCTTGTCCCAATGCTCCCTTTGATGCTGCATATCATTCTCATCCATTATAAAGCACACCATCATCTGGTGATCCAAAATGACTATTTTCCCTACACTTAGAGTGAATGCAAAGGCATAGCATGTTTGCATGAATCAAAGCAATTGCATGCAACACCATGATTTGGCATAATATTTTAGCAATCTTTTGGGGAATGAAGTGGTTTGTGTTGAAGAAGCTAGTAATGGGAATAGTGTGAATCAACTAATAATGAATGAAGTGGTTTGGGTTGGAGAAGCTAGTAATGGGAATAGTGTGAATCAACTAATAATGAATGACTGAGACAACTAATGCTAGGATGCGACACCACCAAAGGTATCATTGAAAAAGAGGCAAGTGGATAGCCAAAATAGAAACTCAAGCAAGAGTACTCCAGACCATGAGCAAAGAAGAGAACTAGACTAAAGGGAGTGAGCATGTGGAGTAATTCACCAAAGACGACACCAAAACAAAAGGAGGAAGAAAGGGAAGATCAAGAGAGTCAAGATCACCCACCTCAATCGAGAAGTATATCCTCACAAAGGCAAAGTAAGCATTCAGCAATATAAGTCACCAATGTCCGGACATATTTGGGGGAAGCCCACCCCCATGTCTGCATGGAGATGTAGAAGCAACAAGAGGACCAAAGATAAGAACGAAATTTCAAAAATTCATGGGATGAGATGGAGAGAATCCTCAATCTCACATGTAGAGTTTTGTATGAATGGTTGTGATATCGTAGGTCATAAAGAGGAAGGATACCTGATAAACTTTCAAAAATTCATGGGATGAGATGGAGAGAATCCTCAATCTCACATGTAGAGTTTTGTATGAATGGTTGTGATATCGTAGGTCATAAAGAGGAAGGATACCTGATAAACTTCCTGGAAGGCTAAGGAATTTTGTTGTCATAGTGATGGTCTTTTTGTGGGGGTTGAAATATCTGTTGATTCCTTCGTATTTAATGTCCTTAGTGTTTATTCCCCCAATAGTATAGCAGAGAGATGTGAGTCCTAGAGGGAAATCAAGTCAGTAATATCTGGTACATAGTAGATTCTAGGAGGGGACTGGAATATGATAGAATTGATAGGGGATAGATCTCATCGAGGGCGTGGGTTGGTGATGAATGCGAAGCTTGGGAGGATCTCATTCTAACTTGGGGTCTGCTTGATTATGCTAAGTTGGATGTAGAAGGCTTGGGAGGCTTCTCATGGAATAATAGGAGATAAGGCTTTGAGTTTCATGCTGGTCAGATAGATAGGTTGTATGTCTTTGAGGAGGGGTGGTGGCTTTGTGCCCCTTTCATAAGTACTATTGTTCATCTTCTTTCTGTTGTAATTTTGGAAGTGCCAAAGACTTTGCTATGGCCTTGGTGGGAGTTTCTTTATACTTTTTACAATAAAGGAGTGACTCATTGTTATGATTTCTTAAAATATGTCATTGAATCTTGAATCTTGTGTGGATCATGTGTACCTATCTATCATTATTGTTTGTTTACTATGGTTAGTGATGCATGATTGCTTGAAATGTTATCGTCTCATCTTCCAAAGTTGTTGGAAGACATTCTCTGGAAGGCCCAACAGTTCAAGATATTCTGACTTCAGTGCGAGAGACCTACTATCAAATTGGTTGGAATACCCTTGTTTTAGCTCATAATAAGTACATTCTATAGACCACAAGTGCAATGGAAAGCTAGGGATCTCAAAGTTGCTAGACTGGTGTAGCTAAAGAATCGACAACTCTGGCTGTCAAAAGGAGACTGTCCTTCCAGGGAGTTTTCCCATTTGGCAAAGAAGATACATATCAAAGAGAGAATTGATCATGTGCTAGATAGGCAAGGCAATCTCATGATTGAGTGTTGGCATTATTGGCTAAGGTATTTTGGTTGGAGCTTAGCTTAGCCGTGGGGGATGTAGGGTCTTGTGACTCAAAGTGGAATGATAATCTATCAGAGGTACTAGTAGGAAGGTATCAGACTTGCAAGGACAAATGCTACTCTTGATGAACTTTGGGAAGTCGTTTCTGCGATGGAGAAGGATATCACCTAGTCTTGATAGTTTTATCTCAGAGTTTTTTGTGGCCTTTTGGGACCTGATCAAGGGTGATTTAACCGAGACGGTGAATTATGTTGTGCAAAAGGGGTACTTATCTAAAGATGTCAATGATGAGCTGATCTAATTATTTCCAAAACGCCAAGAAAGGATGAAGGTCGGTGATTGGAAACCGATAACTATGCTCAATACCTCTTACAAGGTGTGATCAAGGCACTATCTATGTAGATAAGAGTAATATACTCGCAAGTTGTTGACAAGGAACAGAATGGTTCATTAGGTTTAGATATATCTTTGAATATATTCTCAATGTTCCAATGGCCTTGTATTATGCCTATGTGGTGGGGTGAAAGTGCATTCTTTTTTGTTTCAACTATGCTCAATACCTTCAGAAGTTGGGGTTTGGTGATGAATTTTATTGAATTATTTCTACCCTCTTTGGGAATTCCTCGGCTTTTCTCTCTATTAATGATGGGGTCATAGGGAGGTATGGTCAAAAGCGATTGGTAAGATAGGGTTGCCCGTTGGCACCCCTATTATTTGCCATTTGCACAGTCCCTCGGATGGTCCAAATTAAGAAAGCCTATGAGGATGGTTCTCTAAGAGGGGTTTTCCTCCCATTGGGTAAGTAGCTATGCCTTCAGATGTTTGACAATGATATAGTTACAATTCTGTTGGAAAGCCAAAGGTATGTGGATTCACTATTTGCTATCATGCAACAATTCTCCATTGCATCAAGATCTTAGTGTAGTTGGCTAACGGCATTTCCTATCTGAGTGGATCGAGGCCCCCACCCAGGTTGGGAGACCTATCTCCTCATCCAATGGATCAGGAGGGTTGAGATTATTATATATCTAGGTGCACCATTTGGGTTGGGGGTCTCCTTGAGGCTGAGGTTTGAGTTTGTAAAGGAAGAAGTGCCATGTGAATCTATCATGGAAGGGGAGAAAACGTTTGAGAGGAGATGGGATCCTTGCTGAAGGTATCTAGTGGGGGGCTTGCGTTATACTGCCTTGTTGGCTCTACCAATAGTGAGAGGCCTATATTGAAAGGGAATACAATCCTAGATTTGCATCTAGGATCCGTGAAAGGAAGATTAGCTTCCCTTAGACATAGAAAGGTATGCCTTGAATACTCAAGAATTGCAATTGATGGATGGGGTTTACAGCCTCATCTTGGAAGATTTGCTCTCGAATGTGGCTTTCTCAAAGAATTGGGTAACGAATTAGCGGACTCTTAGCAAAACCTTTCTAAGTAAAGTTTCAAGTGGATTTCAGGAAGCTATTTGTTAGGGTGATGAGCTCAATAAGAATTGAAGGATCAGGACGTGACCCAATTGGTGGAAGGAATTCTAAGTTGGGCATGTGAGTTTCCTGCTACTATGCAAGGGGGTGCATCGGTGGCTGCTAATGTGGGAAAACTGACTAGGTGATAGCAATGAATCCCCTTTTTCCACTTTGTGGTTGAGATACGAAATCAATGAAACATCTCTTTTGTTTTTAATTGGAGGCTCGGGGGGTATGGGTGAAGCTGGAGTAGCTGTGAGGTAGTCTAGTCTGATGTTCAGGTTTTACATTAGGTCAAGGTGGAGGATGATTTTGATGGGCAATACAATGGGGCTCCCTTGGACGTTAGCAACATTTTGGCCATACATTCACACTACAGTGGGGCTTTCTATTTGGAGTATACATGATCAGAGGGTGTTTGTGTCATCAAGAGGGGAAGCATCTATTCAGAGGGAGGTGATTGTAGGGGTCGCAATGTACTTGCATGATTTTGGTGCTCTACTAATGAAGACAAATGACTTGGTGGGTTTTCACTTTAAATATTTAGGGTCTTTCCTATTTAGTGTTCAATCCCAGCATATGTGCGTAGGATCAAGGTGTTTACCCTAGTTGGGCCAAGTTTTATTTGGGGTCTATATGAGTCTTGACCCCCTCATTTTTTGAGCAAAAAATGTTTTTTGTATTATGTCTCAAAAGGCAAGATATAACCATGTCAAATTCCCTTTACACCTGGTTCAACCAGTAAACAAAAGAAGAAGAAAACAAATGCATATCATACATCAGTTATAGACTAAGGATCTGTTGGTTTAACTTTAAAATCCTTGATCAAAGCCTTGCCATCTCTATAGACAGCCTATTTGCCTTCTTTTATGGCCGTCTTCACCTTTGCTAGTTCTGAGCTTTTGTTCCTTAGCTGATTCTTTGTGAGTTCCTCTGTAATCCACACCTATAGACCTTTTAACTTGTTGGATTGTCTAAGAATTTGTGTTCTTTCAGCCCTTGACTCGAAGATGATAATTCCTTGTGCTCCTTCTTGAGCTATCTCAAAGTTGAGATCACCCAAATCAATGCTTGGTAAAGCTTTGTTGAGTTTTTCATGGGTCTCTTCCCAAGAATCCTCTGCTACATTCCAATTTTCTGGTACTTCGAGTTGAGCAACCTTTCAGCTTGCTCATTTAAAAACTACACCCCACCACTACATTTGTGGACAAAGCCATTGAATGGTACTACCAGTACCCAAACGAGCACTTTGCCACATGGGACAAGTTGAAGTGATGTTTCTAAAAAAAAGGTTCCAACATGAGTTTAGCAAGGAAGATGTCATACAAAAGATCACCTGACTCAACCAATGGGTAGGCAAATCATTGTACAACGATGTGATGCAAATGATGATGCTAACAAATTAGCTGATGAGCAGAATGCAAGACAAAATTGTTGTGATCATGGTTGTTGAGCGGACTCACCAACAATGTAGAATAACACAACAAGGAGGTCACCTAGCTAATGAAGATGTATGATGAATTACTTCACAAAGCGATTGTGCACCTGACTGCGCAAAGAAGATGTTGAACATGAACTAGTGGTCAAAGACACCAAGTTCAAGAAAGAGGAGCTAAAAAAGCTTTTAAGGAAATGGGGATTAGAGACGCATTGAAACAGAGTAAAGTATGGTGCCACAAGTGCAATATCTATGGCAAATGAGTGTTGGTCCTTTAAGTATTGTAAAGTTTGCACACAACAAAATAAAGTTTGTTCAACAAGTACAAAAGGACTACATATACATCCATCAAATGGAAAGGGAGCTTAATAGTGGAAGAAGAAACTTGACATCCTACAAAAGGTATGCAACCAAGATGACCTTGCATCAAGACAATTTGTTGTGTTTTTTATTGTGAAGGTTATTCACTATATGGATGTGGTTTGGGCTCAATGGGTTATAATCTCATGGTTTGTATTTTTGTGTTTTCATCAAGCAAAGTGTCTTTTTGTTTTAGCAAATAAGAGCTCCCTATCCGTGAGAGAGCCTAATATTTGGAGGGAGTGAGTGAGAGAGAGAGAGAGAGAGAGAGAGAGAGAGAGAGAGAGAGAGAGAGAGAGAATATTTAACACCCTTTTTATACTAAGACTATAATGCTCATGCTCATGCTCATGTGTATGTTCACGTGTTTATACACTTATATACATAAATGGACATTTGTTTCTATGTTTGTGTTCATCCTTATGTCTACATGTTCATGCTCATGTAGTGTCCATATGTTCGTATGTACATGTGTATGTTTATATAGCTATATTCTTACATATATATGTTCATATGTTCATGTGTGCATGTGTCTATATACATGTGTGTGTGTGTGTGCGCGCGTGCATGCGCATGTGCATGTGCATGTGCGACACGTGTGTGTGTGTGTGAGTGAGTAATTACCACACAAAAAAGTGTGTGTGTGTGTGTGTGTGAGTGAGTGAGTGTGTGCGTGTGTGTGCATGCGTGCGTGCGTGTGTACACGCACACACGCTCTGAGGTTTTTGTATGCTGATGAATGCTTATGTTTATGTTTATGTTTGAATGTTCATATGCTTATGTGTATAAGTATATTCTTGTGTTAACATGTATGAATGCTTATGTCTTCATAAGCTCATGGTTATTATATGTTCATATGCATAAAGATTCTTATATGAGTAGATCCTCCAACATCTATGAGGGAGACAAGATCTCCACTGTGTACTCTATTCTAAACCCTAGAACCTCCTTTTAACCCTAGACCTCCTCCGAAACCCGAGTAAGTATATGCTTGTGTTTATATGTAAGAATGCCTTTATTTATGTTTATGTCTTCATAGTCTCAGGTTATGTTAGTGAATTGCTTATATGCATAAAGATTTTTACGTGATGTGGTCCTTCGGATATGTTAAGTACAAGGATTACCAAAAAGTGAGTGGAGAAAACCAAGCGACTCCAAATTAGCGAGCGAGATTAAATAGATGTGAGTGAGCAAGCAGTTCATCTGGTATCTGATTTCTCAAAATATCATTGGAACAACAAGAATGAACATAAGTAAATACTGCATATCCAAAAAATGCACATTTCACATTGCCTTCCTCCTGATAGTGTCACATTAGTGTCATTATGGAAAGATAGTGACGTAGTAGCACATAAAATATGTGATTGAAAAAAACAAAGACTAGTCAGACTGAAGATTCACATATCATGCCTCCCATGCATGCAGAAGTACTTCTTCCATAGATCTAATTTAAAACATTGATTAATTGCTCATGTCCTTCCTTCTCATACATTCATATTATAGTCATGTTGGAGAAATAAGCACAAGATTCATCCAAAATATTAGGAGCATACTATACATGTCCTTTTTCCCCTTACAATCACATTGAAATCATTATGGAGAGACAATGACAAAGATGTTTATGTAGACCACCATTGTAAGAGATTTAGTTATGCATTGATGTTCTTAGTACGTAATCACCAAATCTTTCGTTTTGAGTTGTCAAATCTAGTTCAAAAAACAACATTACTAGTATATTCAAAAATTTTGGACTGTTTTTTAGTCCATTTCTCAAATTGGACTTTACACAAGTCCAAAAATTTTGAATAGTGTGTTATATATAATCCAATTAGTTACAAGGCTTGTGGAAAATGATGTCAGGAATAGCCACGATGCTTTATAACGCTTAAAATGATGTGAATAATGTTAGAAAATAGCCGAATATGCTTTATAATGATGGTAAGCAAAAGGGAGAATATATTATTCAAAATATGTAAATGTTCTCATATTTTAGACATACATATCATGTCTCCTATGCTTGCAGAAGAAGATCTTCCATACATATGATCCAAAAACATGGAAGCAAAACAAACTATGTGATAGATTTGAAGCGCATTACATCTGATGCATCTTCTAAGCCATGCACTGCTCACATTATAGAAGGATCATATATCTTTCCTACCATGTGTGCAAAAGTATATCCAAACATCCATTAAACAAACATGCAAAGATTTTCATCTCTATATTCAATGTAATGACATCTACTAGATGGGATATCTCTCATGACTTCTACTTAATCAAATATGGGTATCATTTTCCACCAAAAGCTTGGAACAACTCAATCTTTGTAAGAGCTGACTGGTGCATAAATTGATGCATTGTATCACTCAATCCCAACACCACAATGAACACAAAGTATATGTTCTTGCAAGTCATGTAAGGATTTTTACCTGGTTTCCTTTGCGTGAAATAAAGTACATGGATTCCCAAGTAGCCTCAGATAGAGGTAGACCATGCCATGCAACCAACACCATGGGTATCTTTCAGAAGAAGATCTTGAAACATGTTGGAAGGACTTTGAGGCAATGGGATGACATGCCTTGATGCAATTAAAGTCTCCCAAAATGTCAATAGTTTTCAACATCACAAGCCAGCCTCAATAGCCATCTCACATATCTATAAGGTCTCCAAGTGAGCATGTTGACATGCTTGGTGCAAACTTTTCTCTGCAAGAGGGGGGAGGTTGCCATCATTTAGATACCTCAATAGCATAAGAAATGGCCTCTAGGACCCTAAGAGTTTCACTGCACATCTGCTCATGTCTCCACTTCTGGTGCAACGAGAATATGTTCCACTTGGAAGGCTGCCTTAATATTTGGTTGTGCATCCTAGCATGCTGGGTGTATGAATTGCAGACATGAATTCCAGTGCCTTAGATTTAGCAGCTGCATTTGATTCTAAAAAGAGGTGCCTAGTCTTTACCAGAGATCCTCTCAATTCTTGAGGACAATGCTTTGAATATTTGATTTAGTAATGTTAATGAGTCAATAAATGAGCTATAGCTACCTCATTCTAGAGCAAAGATGTTATTTGCATGCATTTGCAATTTATTTCAATGTGGATAATTGTTGTTATTGATGCATTAAGGTCCCGAAGTTAAGCAATAGGCCTTCTGTAATAAAGCTCATAGCTGAAGGAGCTGGGATACTTTGGAATTGAAAACTCAAAACAATCTCAAGTACTTTAATTTTGGTTCTGGTTATGAAGTGTCGATGCAGAAAACTGTTTTAAGATCCCACCTTTAGACCCAGCAGAGCGGGTCTCTAACCTATCATATATGGGTCATGCTACTTGTTATAATTAATCACAACACTTAGATATTCATTTCCCTCTATCAATTATTTCTAATCATTGTCTTCCATTTGGTTTCATATTTATAATTACTTTCTCTTAACTCCCTTTAAAAATAGTTCATTGATCCAATACTCCTTTTAATTGGTTATTCATTCATTCCTATTTAGGAGTTTAGACCCAAGCAAACATTTATCATGTATGACCATAGACGTGGTGTGTAATGTATTTTAGTTTCATGGTATTCGCATAATTTTTTCAATTGTATACTTTTTAAATACTTGATTCAATTTCAAATCATCATTAAATCTCTTATTAAGCAAATTCTTTGTTGATTTAAGTGCATTTATCAAATTACATTTTAATCTGATATCCTATATTAATGCTATTAGCTTTGGTTAAAATTAATTAAGTGGTGTAGCTCTAGTATGTTTTTCATCCTTTGGGATGGCCCTTATATGTCAGTTAAGGGTGTGGAATAACCCCCCTTCTTCTCTTCCCTCACTTCAGACACCCCTTGGATTTTTTTCATGAATGGTTAGGATTTTACCTTTGGGCGTGGACTACCCCCATTCCCCCTTTGTTTCTCCAGCTTATTTTTACTCTTGGGTGTGGATTACTCCCCTTGATAATGTCATTCATTTCACTCTTGGGTGTGGACTAGCCCCCCTTGTTTTGGCACTTAAGAATCTAGAAGGGATGTTCTTATTCCTGTAAAGCGATGACAAGCCAGAGAGCATAGGTGTTGACTGTCTTCCCAAATTAAGCTATATTTTCCTAACATATGGTTTATTGGTAGGTAATTGGACCCTAACTTTGGAGCTTGGACTACTTGACAGATTCGACACATATATTTGTAACCCTATGATGGTTTGTTTATAATAATACATTTCAAAGTAATACAAATTTAAATTCTTCAAGTATTTTCCATATCTAAACAATTTCTTATTAATGTTTTAAAGCTATTCTATGATGACTGAATCGTTTGTATGGTTGATTTATTGATGGGATTATTAAATCTACACACACACACACACACACACTTACTACCCCTTCCTCCCCTTTGTTTAAACCCTAGCTCCTTTGTCTTCCCACCTTAAATACCCCCCCCCTCCCCCCCCACACATGAAGGACAAATTGATGTAATGGGGAGTACTAAGGGGTACAAGGTTTGTGTGAGTTTGTGTGCCACCACATTGTGGTTCGTGTGACTAGGTTAGGTGGTAGAAGGTTCTAGTGGGTGTGATTGAGAGAATCATGGACTTGATTGAGAGATACTAGGAGAAATTTGTGGATCTAGATGCTCTACTGTGAGCTCACATATGATGTCAGTCTTGGATGTAACTTGTGCCTATATATTGGGCATATCTCTCATGAATAACACTATCTTTTTCATCATCTTGGTATCTCCATCTTGTCTCCATGCTACTCCAACATATGGTATCAGAGCTGTATGATCATCCTTGAGCATCTACCCATGTGTGCCACATGTCATCACCTCATTCATCTTCTTCTCCAACCTCATCCTCATCTTCTCCTCTTCTTGGTTGACCTTGGAGGGCTTCATCCATGAGATTCATTTCACCATTGCTCCTATCCTCGCTTCTTCTCAATGGTGGATCTACAAAACTCACTGCTCATTGGCATTGCCTAATTATAGCCTGCACTTCTACCTCGCCATTCCTCCCGTGTGCTCATAATGTCGACTCAAGCTCTTGGCTCCAACTTAGCAATGCTATGAGCAAGCTCCTCATGACTTTTGAGCTCTAATGGTGCTATAGTCGAGCTGCTGCAGTCCATTTTCTTTAGACATAGGTAGTTTTCTCCGGGGCAACATCATGTTCTATTTTGCCTCTCCTTCCTGCTGGAAGTTGTCCTCAGTGGAGGCTTTCATTTGCTTCCAAAAGTCCCTTGTTTGCTACTCCCTACCTCCACAATTTTGGTCTACGGCTATAGATCTCTCATTTTGGGGAAAACTCAAAAATCTCAGTCAAAGTTTGACTTCTACTGTTCATTGACCAGTCAAATTTTAGTTTGATATCTGTTTTAGTTTGCTGAACTGTCAAATCAATGTTTTGACTGAGCATTATTCAACTATGAAATCTCCAAGTCTCATTGTCATTTATTTACATTTGGATGATTGCATTATGCCATACATTCATGATTGCTTCTATGTACAAGAGTAGACACTGCCCTTGTTTTACTAACAAGTGGTAAGACCCTCTTCATATTTGATTTATGTGAAGGCATATGGGATGCATGTGATCATGTACTTGAAGTCAACTTGCTTGAAGCTACTCATTTGGTAGTATACCTCATTAAGAGAGAAGGTATGAAGAAGAAGGATGCAAGAAAGATTAAAGGGCAAAGGAGTTACAAAAAGAGCTACACCAAAAACCTCCAATGACAATGTATCTCACACTATGGTAGCTTGGAAGAGAAGGAGGAAAAGGACAAGATATTTCATTAAGGGGGGATTGTTCCCCATATCAAAAAATTAGGATCAACATACTAGGGTATTCTGCCCTTTCTATATGCATAAAACGAATGAAATAAAGTGTTTTGTGTGTATGAAATAATGGTTCTCTACTATGGATAGTCCATCCTCAAATGATTGTTAGTCCTTTGTTTGAGGTTTTACCTTGTTGGACCCTTGGGGATTTCCATAGTCGTTGTCCAATCCTCCAGTTGTTGTAAACCAAGAGTCCTAGGAGTGAGTCAGAAGTTGGGGCCATTTGTGTTACCACATGATGGTGGGCAAGCCATGGAGCATCCCATGTACTACTGCTAAGGGATGAGGTCATCAATTTGTGGGGGGGGGGAATGAAGGACAAATTGATGTAATGGGGTGTACCAAGGGGTACAACGTTTGTGTGAGTTTGTGTGTCACCACATGGTGGTTAGTGGGATCTAGATGCTCTATTGAGCTCACATATGATGTCACTCTTGGATGTAACTTGTGCCTATATATTGGGCATATACTAGATTTAGCTGAAAATAAAGAATATATACAAACCCTTTAGGGTTAGGGCTAGGGTTTTCAACCCTCTCCTTTTTAGCAATCTATGTGTTAGTGCTATGCACATATGATAACACATGATGTTGAGATGGTTCCTCGACACCTTCCCTGAAGATCAACATTACGAAGTGGGCCTTCCCTCAAGATGATGATTTTGGGGAATCTAAGAAGGGCTGAACATTACATTCCATCACACCCCTTTAATAGGAATGTCCTTCCTTTGCGTCAAACCCAGAGCTTGTCAGTGTTTCTCAAAAAGCTCTTTCCCAAGTGGTTTGCTAAAGATTTATGCAATAGTCTCTTTGATGTCACAATGTTGCAGTGTCATGTCACCAAGTAACACTCTTTCTCTGACAAAATGCTCTCTGACATCAATGTGCTTTGTCCTGGATTCTTGGCTAATGCTTGGGCCAACTGATTATCATAGTATATTGTTATTGGACTTGATTTATCAAAGTAATCTGTTTCTAATAGTAGTCTTCTGAGCCACATAGCCTCACATGCACCTGTTGTGAGTGCTCTATATTCTTCTTCAGTTGAAGACAAAGAAATATTCGGCTGCTTGTTTGACAACCATGATAAATGCATATCCTTGGTGTGGATCTTCT
Organism: Dipteris shenzhenensis; assembly: GCF_047967505.1. Lineage (NCBI taxonomy): Eukaryota > Viridiplantae > Streptophyta > Polypodiopsida > Gleicheniales > Dipteridaceae > Dipteris > Dipteris shenzhenensis. Next base: position 38,977,709 of record NC_141626.1, read on the forward strand.
GGTCTCATGATCTCTTGCATAGTCACTGTCACAATATCCATGCAACCTTGGATGACTTCCTCTATATTCTATTCTAAACTGTCTTGTTCCTTTGATGTATCTCAAGACTCTTTTGGTTGCATTCCAGTGAGACTGTTTTGGATTTGCCATAAACTGTGCTATTGAGCTTACTACATAACACATATCTCGCCTCATGATAGTCAGATATATAAGAGATCCATTGAGATGCCGATAGTACTTGTCATTGACTGTAGGCTTGTCTGGATCTTTTGTAAGTTTCAAACTCTACTCCACGGGAGTGGCTGCAATCTTGCAATTTTCCATATAAATCTTCTTCAGGTGACTATCCACATATTTCTACTAGCTCATGAAGGTCTCTCTCCAAAACTCAATACAAAGACAATAGAGCATAAGTCCAATATCTTTCATGTCGAACACTACAGATAAGTCTTGTTTCAGCTTGTTGATGAAGCTATCATCGCTTCCTATCACAATTAGATCACCTACATAAAAATTGCAAATAGTGATGTCTTCCCCTTGAACTTTGTAGTAAAGAGTATGATCTACATTGGACTTCATGTATCCCAGATTAGCAAAATACTTGTTGATTCTGCTATACCAACTTCTGGGTTCTTGCTTCCATAGAGACTTTTCTTGAGATGCCAAACTTGTATGCTCTTTCCTTGGTTCAATGTACCCTGCAAGTTGTTGCTTCTAGACTTCCTCATCTAGGTAACCATTGAGAAAAGAATTTTTAATTCCATCTATTGTCGCTAGTGATATAAAAAATCTTATGGAGTCCAGCTTTGCTACTGGAGCATAAGTCTCATCATGGTCTTGACCATATTGCTGTGAAATCCTTTTGCAACTAGTCTAGCTTTGTATCTTTCAATTCTTCCATCTAGATTGTACTTCACTTTGTAAACCCATTTGTTTGCAATGGCCTTCTTTCCTATTGGAAGGTCGCATAGTTTTAAAGTGTTGTTTTTGTATAGAGCTTCCATTTCTTTATTCATAGCAGTTTGCCATTCTTGCTTGACAATTGCATCTTCAAAGTACACTAGCTCTTCCGTGGCCATGATGGTAGTTATAAGAGCATAATTGGTGGTTTCAATCTGACTTGCTTTCCCTTTGTGAGCATATGTTAAGTTTTAACCTTGCTGGTGGTTTGCTCTCCCTAGTAGACCATCTGAGTTGCTGCTCTTCTCGAGGTGTCTCTGGCAATTCTTGCTCTTCTTAATCATCTTATTCTGTAGGTGACTGAGTAATGTCTCCTAAGAATTTGATGTCTTCCATTCTGATTCTTCATCAAAGATTACATTTCTGGAGATGATGACCTTTTGGTTGATGGGATCATACAACTTGTATGCTTATCACTATAGCCAACCATGATGCATTTATGTGACTTCACATCCAACTTTTTGCAATGATCATCATGTATGTGGGCATATGCCATGCAACCAAATATACAGAGATGCCCAATGCATGGCTTATATCCAATGAATGCTTCATAAGGTATCATACCTTGAATCGGTTTTGATTAAGTAGTTTGCAGTGGCAATTGCTTCTACCCAATATTGATTGGGAAGATGCTTTTCACAGAGCATTGCTCTAGCATTGTCTGCTAAAGTCCCATTCTTCCTTTTAGCTATTGCATTTTGCTGTGAGGAGCATCTACACATGTGAACTGACGTCAGATGCCATTACTTTTGCAAAAGCTCATGAATGCTAAAGATATGTATTCACCTCCTCTGTCTGATCGCATGACTTTGATCTTCTGCCTGTCTGGTTTTCTACCATGGCTTTGAATTCTTGAAATCTAAAAAAGACTTCAGATTTCTCTTTTGAAAGTTGACCCAACAATATCTTCTGTAGTCATCGATGAAAGTCAAGTAGTAAAGTAAACCATTGATGTTGTGGGTCTATGCATAACCCCATACATCTGTATGCATCAAATCAAGAATATCTCTTGCTCGAGAGGTGCTTCTTCCAAAGTTGGTTCTCTTCTATTTACCAAAGCAACATTCTTCCCAAAGTTTTCTGAGAAACTGAAGCTTAGGAATTCCAATATCCATATTCTAATTTCTTAGCTGCATCAAGTGTTTGAAATTGACATGTCCATATCTCTTATGCCATATTGCGGAAAGTGGCATTGGTTTCTTCTGAGCTGACATGTCATGAAAATCTGGTACTAAAGCTAGCATTCTGAACAAGCGTCCTTCCTTGACTACTTTCCCTACTAGCTAATATCCTCTAGATTTGTATCTGATAGTGCATTCATCTCCATCGAGGATGACTGTAGGTGTGTTCTGTCTTTTGCCCAACTGACAAGAGGTTCTTACTGAGCTTTGGAACATAGAGTACATCTTTCACCAATCCTTTTGTACCAGTGAAATTGTTCATAGGGACAATGCCTTTCCCTTGAATACGATTTGTTGTGTTGTCTGCCATGTAGATAACGTTCTTTGGTCCTTCTAATGGTTTCATCTCTGTGAACCATTCCTAATGCTTTGTCATATGTGATGTTGCACCATTGTTGATGTACCAAGAATCTTGATCTGATTGATCAACTTGATAACTGCATTCCCCTTTTGAATTGCAATCTATGTCAAGATACACTGTTTTAGTGTTTTGTATATCCTCACTTGCAAGATACATATTCTAAGATTCATTGGTATGATGATTGTGACTTGAATGTCCACCACTGTGATTTCCTCTTCCATGGAAATTCCCTCGATAGAGCTGATGATTTACTAAAGCATCCATAACCTTCATCATTGATCTTAGTTTGTATAAGGTATTAAGTTTTGGATTTGATCATGTTAACCTTTAAAGTATGTCTCAATCTATCTTAAGAGATGATAGTCAAGAAATGGTTGCCAACTCCTTCTACCATCTATACTATTTCTTAAGGAGAGAAATACCATACCTGCCATGTGGCAGAGATATGGAGGCTAGGAAAGTGGCTAAGGGAGCAATTTTAGAGGTTCGGAGTGAAATTCCAGAGCTTCAATGCCACCTAACATAGGAAGAGGAGTGCAGCGAGATCAGACGTGCCACATGGCACTGCGGGGTGGATTCCAGAGGAGGCAGACTATGTGGGAGGTAGAGACAGTGCAGGACCCAAAGTAAGGAGTTGATGAGGGTGGGTCAGAGGAGGCGAGTTCCAAAGGTGGGTCCCGACTGCAAGGGGCAGAGCACAGGGGGGCAGATCAAAAGCGTGGCGGTACGGAGCAGAGACAGGTGTCAGGACTCAGGTACAAGGGTAGCACGGGACTGTTGGCTCACCGTCAACTCGCGCCATGTGGTGCAAATACACAAGCCAAATAGCGTGTTTTTATCGGGTCCCGCATTAACTATCACCACGGGTGACCTCGGCTGACGTGGCGACACTTGGACTCTACAGACATCTTTAATATATATTAAGATATATATAATAAAAACAAATATAATATATTAGATATCTATAATATAAATATAAATACTATATTATATATATAGAGAGAGAGAGGAGGATAAGGGGGGGAGAGAGAAGGGGGAGAGGGACAGAGAGAGATAGACAGAGAGGGGTAGAGAGAGAGAGAGAGAGAGAGAGAGAGAGAGAGAGAGAGAGAGAGAGAGAGAGAGAGAGAGAGAGAGAGAGAGAGCGATAGGGGGGACAAAGAGAGGGGGGGTGAGGGGGGGGAGAGAGCGCGAGAGAGCGACAGAGATAGAGAAAGAGAGACAAAGAGAGAAAGAGCCAAAGCAACAGATAGAGAAAGAGAGACAGAGAGAGCGCGAGAGGAGAGAGGAGAGAGAAGAGGAGAGACAAGACGAGAGAGAGAGAGAGAGAGAGAGAGAGAGAGAGAGAGAGAGAGAGAGAGAGAGAGAGAGAGAGAGAGAGCAAGAGCTACACACAAGAGGGCGATAAGGGGGGCAGAGAAAGAGGGGTGGGATACACACACACACACACACACACACACAGAGAGTAAGAGTAAGAGCAAGAGAGAGAGAGAGAGAGAGAGAGAGAGAGAGAGAGAGATTAATCTTTAATATAATATAATATTTAATATATATTAAATATCGTATAACATTTTCTTTTAAAATTATATATATATATTTGTGGTGTGTGGTGGGCAAGAGAGAGAGAGAGAGAGAGAAGAGAGAGAGAGGGGGGGGGGGGCGGGAGGGAGATTAATCTCTTAAAC